>NW_026926551.1:0-280804 GCF_032062105.1 Saccostrea cuccullata | reverse complement strand
GTTTTGAAATAAATTAGCCTTATTTTTTTTTCTTTTAGATTTATACAATGTAGTACATTGAAAATAAAATCTTATACATATAAATAAAAAAAAAATCGTTACAATTTAATAATGATTCACTGAAATCAGGCTATAAAGTCTAGCCGTTTCTCCTTATCACTCCAATACTCATGGGCAAAGTATATAAAATATTGTGGGACACGCGCAAAATCCTGCCGATGCACTCAGCGGTAAGATTTCATATATATAAAATTGCATTGTGGGTCATTTTTTGATTGTGTAATTATGGGTCAAAATTTTTTTTTTTGTAAAAAATGAATATAGTTACTATATTATTGTCATAAACAAATTTTTAGGCACATGGTTTGTGGGTCAATATATAATGACCCATAAACCATCCATGGTACCCACAACGTGAGTGGAAAAGACGCAAAATAACCCACAATCCGCATGGCACAAAACTATATATATATATATATATATATATATATATATATATATATATATATATATATATTAGGACTGGATATCTCATTGAAACTTTACCTTCAAGTTTGTTTTGTTTTTTATGTTAAGTTGACTAACTGTGTATTTCCAAAGGAAGACCAGCAGCCAGGCTTCACTTCATAGAGAATTGATTATAGATGGTTAGGAACAAACCATATCTTCCATGTTGAGGACTGTATAGAAAATAAAACCCATTTTAATATTATGACAAGGAACTGCATGAAACATTGCATGTTTAAATACAGTGCCAAAAAGTTCATGAAAATAGTTCATCATGTTATCTTTAGATAACAAAAGAAGCACAGTTACTGCATTAATATAACAAATACAAAATGATTATCAGTGTAATTTTTAGACACTAACAGACTTTCTCTTAACAGCATATTCAATTTTGTTTAATACCTGTCAGTTCAGCATACAAAAAGATATTAGCATATACAACATGTAGTCCTACATTTTTTGAAAAGCTCATTACCAAGAAACAAAAGTGAAAATGAAATGATTATGTATGCCATATATACCACATATTTAGAATCAAAACAAGGATAAACCTTTTGTAGATTCTTACTTTTTTTTTTATTACATTCCTTATAGATCACAATTTAGTAAGTCTGAATTCCATGGGTAACAGACATAATGAATAATGACATTATATCATAATTTATGCAAAAGGACTTATTAACAATATGAAGTTTCCTTAGTATATTTTAGACAAAATAAGACTGTGGTTATATGAATGTAAGTTAGAGACAACAGATCACACAAGAATTACACAGTAATTAAATTAAACCATATAATCATGGTTAAATGCAAAGATGACCTTCATAGGAAATGTAAACAAAACAAAGACAAACTTACAGAATTATCCAATTATATGCCCAATTAAATAATCCAGTGAAAAAACATCTTTAGCTGATCCGGAAAAAAAGCATACAATATTCAGTGATACTCAATTAACCTCATTTTACAAAGGAAGTAATTTAGTAAAGCAACAATTGACAGACAAACAGGACAGAAATGTAAAAGACACCATGTATTTTACCAAAACTTAGTGAATATTTTTCTGATTTAAATTCAATCATGGAATGACCCATCATAGAAATATTAAATACACTCTGGGTTACATGCAAATTATACCTTACATGAACTGAGAATAAATACCCCATTTACATTCATATAAACTGAATTTTACATAACTAATTACTCTTTTAACTGATGTCACCATTAGTATGTCAGAATATTGTGTACAAATCATGCATATTCACTTTTAAAGTACTCAATATATATTTTACATGTTGATGTTTGAAATCACTGACTAAATAAAATACATACATGTATATACATGAAGGTTTAAAAAAAAAAAGGGGGGGGACACATGTTTATAGATTTACAGAGATGCTCAGAGTGAGTTTTTCCCACTTTTATTGGGCCACTGTTGCACCAGAATGTAAAAATATGAGTGACAAATAAGGCAAAAGATTCTGTATATTTCATTAAAAAAGATTTGAGACAAAAGATTCATTGGCATAATATGATCTGATTGATTATCTCCATATCCTTCTTTAGGACACTGTGATTAAAGATTCATAGAAATATTAGAAATAACAACTGAGAATATCACTTTAGTTGTTTTAAAAGCATGTATCAGTATTTTATAAGATATGCTAGGAGTCTCCTCATAAGAATATTTAGAATACTGATCCAATAAAAGGAATGTGAGACAATATGATCATAACTCATGCAAAAAAGATTTATCAACATTTTGAGGATCTTTTAGTGTCCTAGTGTATTTCAGGGTAAACAATGGCAGTGTTTATATGAATGTTCTAAACATTAGGTATATAACACAGTAATAATGAATAAATACAAAGATTACCTTCATAGAAAATGTATAAAGAAAAGTTTGTTAAAACTTACCATGTAACCAGGTAACTCAATATAGTAATATTCATTAAATAATCCAGTGATATAAGATCTAGGCTGATCCAGGATTCAGCTGTTCAGAACTTTCTTGGAAGAAAAACGGTAGAAAATCAGTTTTGGTACTGAAATCCATAGGACCATATTGTTATTAGATGAAGTCTCAAGCACTGTGAAAGTCTGTGTTATTGTGTCAAAATAAGCAGCCATCGCGGCTTGTGAAGGACTAACATGACGTCGCTGCCAAGTTTATGACGTCACAATGCATAGGTAAGCTCGCTGACTAGATAGTTTACAGAAAGAGAAGTCCAAACTATTTTTGCACACGACCCTAATTTTTTGCACTCGGTCCGAATAAAATTCCCTTGTTCTAATCTGTATTGGTGTGTGTGTTATTTATTATTGTTTTTCAGTAAAAAAAAAAAATCCAGGTTGTTATTGTCTTTCAGTAACAAAATCCAGGTTTGTTATTGTCTTTCAGTAAAAAAACCCAGTTTGAACTGGTTAGGCTAGGCTGTCTAGACTGTGAATGAATGCGTGACGTCATAATGACATTCTTTTTTTTTTGAGTCGCTGCCAAAAAATCGTACTACCAAAGTACCAATGTAAACACAGTGTAAACACCCCGTATTTAACGGAATAGGTTAGGTTAGGGGATAGGGGGTTAGGGTTAAGGTTTAAGGTGAATTAGGGTTAGGGCTAGGGGGGTTTGGGTTAGTTAGGGCTAGGGGGTTAGGGTTAGGGGCCTAGGGTTAAGGGATTAGGGTTAGGGTTAGAGGGCTAAGGGTTAGGACTGCACTCAGTTGACCCGGCCGGGCTAGACGCCTTCCGGTTAAGCCACTTCCGGTCAAACCACTTCCGGTTATGACGTCACTTCCGCCCCGGCCAGAATCCTTATACTACTTGTATGTATTCAGCTAACAAGAAAATCTGTCCTGTAGGAAGCCGTATCATTTTTTTAAAGGAATGGAGTTGGGGTAGATGTAACTAATTTTTTTTTTTGATAAGCGAAATGTTCAAACTATTTATATTTTGGAGATTTTCCAAGCTCAAAAGAACATTCAAACAACATACATTTGGAGCAGACCAAATATGGATGTCTTAAAACAAGAGTGGAGAATTCAGGTGTCATGAAGGAAAATGAATCCCATGTCGACCGGTAAAACCCGCCATGTGTGCCTTTTCATGCCTAGGCAAAAGGAAAAATCATCATCCATTGAGTGCGTGAATAATGGATAACATTGTGTATGAAAAACTTAAGTCAGAATTAGACTTAATGATGACATTTTTGCTGACAATGTCATTGTATCGACCATAGATGGTGAGAATTCTTTCCTTGAAAGCCAAAATGTTGATATCCTTGTTTCATTTATGTGTTTGTCAATAGCTTGCGTCGTTTTAGATATTGTTGGTACATAAAGCATACTTTTGCGTTTCGAATCAACTGGGAGACATACAGGTGATAAGAATATCTTATAACATAAAAAGAAAAGTTTACGGTAATAAGGTTTATGAGGCTTACGTCAATTAGGTAGAAAACCGTTACCATGCTAAATAATTCAATTGTGTAAAAAATAAAATTACCTTAGCATTGATTCATTGTTATAAAACAGCTATATTTTCCAAAACATTTTAAATATTTTACCTAAAAAGCATTTTACTAGGACCAAGAGAACGATGAGGATTCAACTTTTTGCGAATTCATCTGAAAAGATATTTCATTTTTATGAAAAAATGATTTCATAATACATGTACTGGTATAAAAGGGTCATATAGTTTTGAGAACGGTAGCAAAATTAGAAAACCAAATTAGAAAACCAAGTTAAAGCATGATGATATGAAATATGCATTTACTAATTCAATCTGTGGTACTTGCTGCAATATCACATTTTATCTTGGGGTCAAATTTTCGAGGTTAGGAAAAAAAATAAACATTGTTCGTGGGAATTTGATTTCGTGGTAGGAGAATCTTAAGATGTAATGCATATGACATTTACATTTCGTGGTGGACATAAATCCATGGGTATCTCCATTCCTCGAAAACAGCGAAAATTAAACCCCCACTAATATTTGTTATTTCACAGTATTTTCTATTCTTTCATCAATTAATATCCATCTTTATTAATTTTACTATCTAATTCCTACCTCCAAAAATAAAAAGGAACTACTGAAATCAAAATAAAGTAAAGAAACCAACAAAAAAACCTTTAGCTGATTTCTTTCAACTAAGACGATGGCATGTTCCATATCTTATATATGGAAGCTGTAGGGTACCCCAACATTATTATTCTTTTTTCTTATATAATTATACCAAAAATAATTATCTCATCCAATACTAAAAATCTTGCTTCTTATAACATTATTATTATTGTTCTGTAACTATTATAATCTTGTCTGTTAAATGTGTACACAATATTACTATTTTGTCCTATATTATTATTCACACTTCACAATAATAATCTTGCCAGTCAATGTGGACACATAATTAGATTTCTTCGCCTCATGGTTATAATCTTGTTAGTCAATGTTTAAAAACATCTATATTTTGATTTCAGCACTTATCAATGGCCAATTAATGAGTAACAAATACATTTTTTGAAAGAAAAAAATCGTTAATAATTTAATTTAATTAGAACAACAATCTTAATTTTTTTTTCAGTTTTATTTATACATAAATATTTGAAATTTTAATGATTTAAAAAAAATAATAAAGATAACCCATTAATCAAAGTATTATATAAATAAGATTATTTCAATCCATTTTGATTACCGGTTCTTCTTTAGTCAACAATTATATTTGACTTATCCTTGCAGTGTAGTTGTCATTGGATTTATGGATTGTTTTCAAACAAAATTGAAAAAAACAGACGCTTGGATAGCCGAAACCATCACACTCAATATGAACTCAGTAGTGATTCTCTTGGCATGATTTCCTGGTGACGTGGGTTTATGACTCGATGTAGAACATGTTGTGTTTTTTAAGGTACATGTAGTAGGCAATGTAGTTGTGGGCGAGTTAGTAGCTGCAATCCCTTTAGGCGTTGTTGGATTGGCTGTTGCAGTTCTCACTGTAGTTGCTTCAAAATATGAAAATTGATACAAACAGCTGCAGCATTTGGCATAAACTTCTACTCTTTGTAAAAACATGAAATGCATGTTTTCAAACTTTAAACTTACACAGTGCCAAACCACAAAGTAACATTATTGACACAATTATGACTGATGTAGCCATGGTATGGTTCATCTGGAAAAAATAACCAATAATGAGTTGTATGTATAAAATAACAATTCAACAAAAATACAAATAGTTTTTCGAATTAAAATATGTTTATTGAAATGTTTTAATGATGGGTTTAAAAATATCAATTTTAAAATTACATTTACAGAAATATTGTACAATTGTAATTTTTAAATTTATTTTATTTTTCTTTATTTCCTGTTGTAATAAATTGATGGACTTTATCAAAAATACAATTGAAGATTAACAAACATATATTCTACGAAATGGTTTAAGCTATTTAAAATTTACATAATGATAAAAAGCATACAACTTGTAAAAAATTAAAGCTTTGATTTTGATACATACTGCCCGTGCACTCTGTTAAATAATTCCGAAACTAAAGACTCTGTACACGCGATCTCTGCTTAAATAGTCATATGCGACAGATTTAACCTTCACTTTCTAGATTCTCTTTCTCCTTTGTTCAGAATAAAATCATGTATGACTTTTCCTCTGGTATCTATCCACACAAAGGCTTTGTTACAATAATCAAGTCTAATGCTTTTTTGTCAGAATCGTAGCAACGGCACATTTCAAGTAACCAAATTAAGATGCTCGGTACGCCATGAATATTACGTCGCCAAATTGACAAAATCCATTTCGCAAATATTCTTGTTAAAAGTCAGTCACAGAGTTCATATCTATTAATTATATTACTCATCATCCCAATAACACAAAACAAACTTAAATGAAAAGAAAACAGCACAATTTTGAACAATATTTGATTCTAATATTATTCTTTATAAAACATTTTTAAAGTTAGACACACCAAAAAGATAATTGAAAAGCAGAAAACATTTAAGAAATAAACAACGTTATTTAGTGAACATGGCGTTATGAATAGCAATTGCTCTGCTGGCATATTGCAGGATGCGCGCTAGCGCATCATGGAAAATATGCCAGCAGAAAATATTTAACCTCTTAAACAAGTTATCTGGATACAAGTCACATCCCATCTCCTAATTTTTGTTTTGATTCAGTTGTGACGTCATCGATCAACGTTAAAATTACATTTCTAGGGGAAAAATCATAGTATGCTCTTTTGAGAAAACGATAATGCTACACATTATCAAAATGTTTTATTAAATAATTGAATAATTCATAGCAATTTGATTGACTGAGAGCCATCATTAGAGACAAAAATCCGACGTTATTTATATGTGTCAATTTATATTTTATTGGACTGAAAAGAGATAAATGAAATATATGGAGATAACGAACAGTATTCAAGCCCAAAAGTCCATAAAACAATACAAAATAAGCAAAGCAAAACAAACACGGACCTTCAAAACATCTAGGTGGGATCATATGTCATGGAGGAATGAGCATCCGCTGCCGACCGGTCACACCCCCTTCAGGTGCTCCTTGTTATGATAAATAACGGGAAAAAAATTCCGTCGTCAATTCGGTATGTTTAAATAAGGGACTAAAAATTAGTTTGAAAAACGTCAGTCAGCATTTGACTCAACGATAAATTGTATTTTCTGACAAGGCCATTGTATCGACCATAGAACTTACGAAATGATGACTTTAAACGAGACTGCTGAAATTCTGGCTTCATCAAGTTGTTTTTCAATAATTTTAGAAATTGTACGTACCTAGAGCATGCTCTTGCGTATCAAATCATCTGAGAGATATAAAGTCCGTATGCAGGTGATGAAGGTATATTGCTCCACTTAAGTAAGGGAAGTTGACCATTGAAAAGTTAAAGCCATCACGTTTATCATAGAGTTTGATTGTTAGACTACCATTAACGTCTTTTGAAGAAAAATATCTAAATATGAAACAGGTGTATCAGACTCTGTTGTATCTTTTTTTCTCAAGTTCACCGGGATATATCATACAAGAATGGAAATTACCATTTGTTAATTAACAATACATCGTCAATATATCGAAATGTCGAGTTGAAGGTCACCGCAAGTGTTACAAAAATACAAAAATAGGTCTGTCAATTGGTACTCATGGGAATTCCAATAGATTGTTGGAAGATCTGGTCTCCAAAAACCACGTAGATACATGTATTGTCTGTCAGAAACTCAAGCATCTTTTTGATGTCATCTTCAGAGTACATGTGTGTACAATCAGAATGCATTTAACAAAATATGAGGGCTGTTCAATAAATAATGTCCTCGGTGCTCAGAAAGAAGCAAGAGACGCTTTTCAATGATTTAGTCTTAATGAATTAACTTAATATTCTCTATTAATTCAAACACATGTGAGTAAATTTTTTTTATCCAATTTCTGATTGTTTTTAGAACTCATTTGGGGTATGACCCTTAGTGTACTGGAAAATGGCAGATCTTATGATTTCCTGGACTCGTTACTTCCTTCTAAAAGGAGTTTTTTAATTCAAGTTTGGAAAATGAAACAATTCAAAAGGCAAAATAACTGGCGAATATTGTTAATGTGAAAAAACTTTCTGTTTATCCCAAAAACTCCTATACTCTTCAGGCCGTGCGGGTTTGGACGCTGTCATGACGAAATTTAAAGTAGTGGATTCCTGATTCTGGTTCCTTCCTCTCATTGACCTTTCGATTTTTTGTAAAAAAAAAATGCTTTCTAGACTCTTCCAGAAATTAAACTGCCTCCCAAAATACGAATTTGGACAACAAGACCACTAATGTTTAAGAAAATTGCTTATAAATCTGTCTTTGTGCTCTTGCAATTCTTTGCTCTTCCCAGACCTTTGCTGTTTTTGTCAAGTACATCTTTTTGTAAATCTTGTTTTGAGGGTTTTAAGCAATAGATTCAAGTTTCATTATTTGTTTAAATTTCAAACAAACGTGGATAAATACAATTACTGATATTTTAAAATAATTGTTTAGATATTCTTACACGCTGTCGTTTTCACTCATTTTCCAAACATAGGGTGACTTTTGAGTATTAGGGGTTTTTACTGTCAAATGTTTCTTTAAAACATTGTGAACTACTATAGTACTCCCAAAATAATGTCTATCAAACTACTTTGTGTCTCAAAGTAAATCATACATCATCAGTGATTATTTGTTGAAATTTTGCACACAGTACATTAGTTGTTATAAGTTTTGTTGGCAAGGACAGTACAAATTTTTAATGCCCATTATATTTTTTTTTATCATTGAAATCCACCTGCTCAATTGTTCATAAAACAGACATTGGTTGCCGTAAATTTTATATATTTCAATGAATATTTCTTTCTTATTCTTATTGAGTTTTACAGCAGCTTTAATGAAGCGTTTAATTTCACTCTAGTTTACCGATTCTTTACCATTAATTTTTTAGTGCAGTGTCTTGAATAGCCCTTGTTTTCCAGCTACTCACAACGAAACTATGCGATGAAAAGTGGTCACATAAATTGTTAAAAAATTCATTAAAGATTCGATACTGCGAAGAAGTCAAGCTTAATGTCATATGATATCTGCATTTTATGTCATGCAGTTCAGGACATTATTTATTGGTCAGCCCTTGTAATTTTCCAAATGACCAATGACAAGGTAAGTAAATTTACTCGTTCCATTTTTATTGAAAAAAAGCAGCTGTCAATGATACCAAAAGGCCTGGACTTAATTTAATTTATTGTGGGAAATTGTTGTGTATAAAGTTGAAAAGTCGTAATTTTTTAAGCTGTTGATTTTGGTAAAATCTTGTGATTTCAAATTTTCCACTAATGTCACAGATGATGCAAAAAAATACATAACCAGCGTTAGCTAGTTATTGTTTTTTCTGGTATAGTTGCTACGTAAATTCCAGTAATAGAAAACAAAGAATGAAATTTTATTGTTATACCCGCACTTTCTAAAGAAAGTTCGGGTATATTGTTGTTACTCATGTCCGTCCGTCCGTCCGTCTGTCACACTTTTCTTCCCTGAACTCCTTCTACATTTTACTCAGTAGCCTAATCATCTTTTGGGAGATGGTTGGTGGGGTCATGTAGATGTGCAGTAAGGTTTTGGAATTTCGATTTTGCCCCGGGGGGTCAAATGGGGGTCGAAAAATGACGTTTTTTGTCCAAAAAGCCCCGTCTTCCCTGAACTCCTTCTACATTTTACTCAGTAGCCTAACCAGCTTTTGGGAGATGGTTGGTGGGGTCATGTAGATGTGCAGTAAGCTTTCGGAATTTTGATTTTGCCCCGGGGGGTCAAATGGGGGTCGAAAAATGACGTTTTTTAAGCAAAAAGCTCCGTCTTCCCTGAACTCCTCTTACATTTTACTCAGTAGCCTAATCATCTTTTGGTAGATGGTTGGTGGTGTCATGTAGATGTGCAGTAAGGTTTTGGAATTTCGATTTTGCCCCGGGGGGTCAAATGGGGGTCGAAAAATGACGTTTTTTGTCCAAAAAGCCCCGTCTTCCCTGAACTCCTTCTACATTTTACTCAGTAGCCTAACCAGCTTTTGGGAGATGGTTGGTGGGGTCATGTAGATGTGCAGTAAGCTTTCGGAATTTAGATTTTGCCCCAGGGGGTTAAATGGGGGTCGAAAAATGACGTTTTTTAAGCAAAAAGCTCCGTCTTCCCTGAACTCCTCTTACATTTTACTCAGTAGCCTAACCAGCTTTTTGGAGATGGTTGATGGGGTCATGTAGATGTGCAGTAAGGTTTTGGAATTTCGATTTTGCCCCGGGGGGTCAAATGGGGGTCGAAAAATGACGTTTTTTGTCCAAAAAGCCCCGTCTTCCCTGAACTCCTAATACATTTTACTCAGTAGCCTAACCAGCTTTTGGGAGATGGTTGGTGGGGTCATGTAGATGTGCAGTAAGCTTTCGGAATTTTGATTTTGCCCCAGGGGGTCAAATGGGGGTCGAAAAATGACGTTTTTAAGCAAAAAGCTCCGTCTTCCCTGAACTCCTTCTACATTTTACTCAGTAGCCCAATCATCTTTTGGGAGATGGTTGGTGGGGTCATGTAGATGTGCAGTAAGGTTTTGGAATTTCGATTTTGCCCCAGGGGGTCAAATGGGGGTCGAAAAATGACGTTTTTTGTCCAAAAAGCCCTGTCTTCCCTGAACTCCTTCTACATTTTACTCAGTAGCCTAACCAGCTTTTGGGAGATGGTTGGCGGGGTCATGTAGATGTGCAGTAAGCTTTCGGAATTTTGATTTTGCCCCAGGGGGTCAAATGGGGGTCGAAAAATGACGTTTTTTAAGCAAAAAGCTCCGTCTTCCCTGAACTCCTCTTACATTTTACTCAGTAGCCCAATCATCTTTTGGGAGATGGTTGGTGGGGTCATGTAGATGTGCAGTAAGGTTTTGGAATTTCGATTTTGCTCCGGGGGGTCAAATGGGGGTCGAAAAATGACGTTTTTTATGCAAAAAGCCCAGTCTTCCCTGAACTCCTCTTACATTTTATTCAGCAGCCTAATCATCTTTTGGAAGATGGTTGGTGGGATCATGTAGATGTGCAGTAAGGTTTTGGAATTTTGATTTTGCCCCGGGGGGTCAAATGGGGGTCGAAAAATGACGTTTTTTATGCAAAAAGCCCCATCTTCCCTGAACTCCTCTTACATTTTATTCAGCAGCCTAATCATCTTTTGGGAGATGGTTGGTGGGGTCATGCAGATGTGCAGTTAGGTTTCGGAGTTTTGATTTTGCCCCGGGGGGTCAAATAAGGGTCGAAAAATGATGTTTTTTATGGAAAAAGCCCCATCTTCCCTGAACCCCTCTTACATTTTATTCAGCATCCTAATCATCTTTGGGAGATGGTTAGTTGGGTCATGTAGATGTGCAGTTAGGTTTCGGAATTTTGATTTTGCCCGGGGGGTCAAATGAGGGTTGAAAAATGACGTTTTTTATGGAAAAAGCCCAGTCTTCCCTAATTAAACTCCTTTTTTGTTGTGGTCTTATCATCTTTTGGGAGATTCTCTCTTTTGAAATTTTGTTAAAACATCAAGGTCAAGGGGTAAAAAATCATAGCATGTTGGGAGCCTCTTGTTATGGGTAATGTTCACTTGAAATGTGAAAGTCAAACCTCTTCTCAATGAAAAGGAAATACAACATTAATGAAAACTAAGTTAAACTTCAAGGTCAAGGTCACAGAGTCAAAAAGTCATGATACATTTTGGAAGGTCTTATCACAGGTAATATGAATGCCCTTTCATTTATCTTTCAAAATGATCAATTCAAAGCAATTAATTTTTTTAAGGAAATTAGGTCAAACTTCAAGATCATGGGTAATGAAAATCATAGTGTATGTAGAATGGTATTGTCCCATTTAATACTAATACACATGTTTAATATAAAAGTCCTACCTCTTCTCATTCAAAATATACGACCATGATGACCAAGGTTAAATTTATTGTGACAGATGGGCAGATTGACAAACAAATGAGATTTAATGTACCCTACCTTTAGCAAAAATGGGGACAATAAATGTCTTTGCTGTTCTTGAGAAGAAGATTTATGTTGGAACAAGATGTGTTTGTGAAACACTACGCGCCCGGCGGCAACAAAGTTAAAAAAATCTTCTTTTAGCATATTGATCACAGTCAAGGTCACAAGGTCATTGACCATGGTGTCATTCGAAAAAACTTAATCAGTGGAGTATGCGTACTAAATATGAAGTCCCTATCTCCTATGGTTCAAAAGTTGTGGCAAAAAGTGTAAAGAGCTATTTTTAGCATATCCGTCACAGTCAAGGTCACAAGATCATTGACCTTGCCGTCGTTTGAAAGGACTTTATCGGTGGAGTATGCATACCAAATATGAAGTCCCTATCTCCTATGGTTCAAAAGTTATGACAAACAGTGGAAAAAGCTATTTTTAGAATATAGGTCACAGTCAAGGTCACAAAGTCATTGACCATGGTGTCATTTGAAAGAACTTAATCGGTGGAGTATGCATACCAAATATGAAGTCCTTATCTCTGATGGTTCAAAAGTTATGGCAAAAAGTGTAAAAAGCTATTTTTAGCATATAGGTCACAGTCAAGGTCACAAGATCATTGACCTTGATGTCATTTGAAAGGACTCTATTAGTGGAGTATGCATACCAAATATGAAGTCCCTATCTCCTATGGTTCAAAAGTTATGACAAACAGTGGAAAAAGCTATTTTTAGCATAGAAGTCTTAGTCAAGGTCACAACGTCATTGACCTTGAAGTCATTTGAAAGGACATTATTAGTGGAGTATGCTTACCAAATATGAAGTCTCTATCCCTTATTGTTCAAAAGTTATGGCCAAGGTTAAAGTTGACAAACAGACAAACAGATAAACAGACAAACAGACAAACAGACAGGACAAAAACAATATACGCCCGGGATCTATCGATCCGGGCGCTTAAAAAGTACCCTGCATATTTAAATGTAAATTGGTTGAAATTAGCCCAGTGGTTCTTAAGAAGTTGATGTGAAAAGTTTGCAGATAAACAGATGGACAACAGAAATCTGTACATTTCAGAAAACAGTATGCTTATAAATAGTTAATCAAGGTGCTTTGGGTAGCAAAATAAAGCTAAACTGGTATATCTAATTCATCCGCAGAGCTTAGTATATTTCAATATGCACAACCTTTTCAACTCTTATAATTATTTTTTAAAATTTATATCACCATGTCTCATTCAAGGGAGAACTAGAGATATGACCAGATGTATATCTGTTGAATATAAAATATGTACATGTATTCTGTGTTTTTTTTTAGTAATTTGTTTGTTTGTTGTGACAGCAACTGTTTTGGCAGCTTTTGGCAAAGGTTGAAGTTTCTCAAATGTAAGTCAAACTCCAAGGTCAAGGTCAAAGGGTCTAAATTGTTGGTATCAAAGGGAAAGTCTTGTGACAAGGAATACACATGTGAAAAAAGGGAGCAATCCCTAGAACTTCCTCACCTGTTCAAAAGTTATTGCCAAGGTTAAAGTTAAATTGGATTCAACTCTAAGGTCTAGGTCAAAAATAATTATACCTGTTGAAAGTTCACAATGATTACACATGTAAGAGCATGAAAGTCCTAGCACCACCTGTTCAAAACTTACGCCAAGTTCAAGGTATTTTTCTTGTAAAATTGGGTCAAACTCCAAGGTCAAGAGATCAAGAGGTCAAAATTGGTGGTACCCATTAAAAGGTTTTGCCAAAAGAAATTTAGCTATGAAATATTGAAGCCATGTGTATAGCCCAATCAACTTAAAAAATATGGGCAAGGTTAAAGTTTCCGTGGACAGACAAAAGTACATAAACATAGGAAACAAAATATGTATAAATAGTCAAATGAAAAAATTTTCTACTATTATGGAGTCATAAGATCAATTGTCATTTCAGGTACAGGGAGTCAGTGGCTAAGGAGATCAGACCCCCCCCCCCCCCCCCCCTGTAATTAGCAGTTATTTAAATAAGACTATATATGTACTGTAGAGAATAAAAATGACTTTGGACATCCTCCCCCTTAGAAAACAGGGACTCCACCATCATTGTTTTTATTATTATTTTTTATTTCCATCTCAGGAAATCTTGGGCTGATTTTTTTGACTGAGGTGTGACACCCCCCCCCCCCTTTCTGAAAAAAAAATTCTGGATCTGCGTCTGTTATATACTGAATGTCCGCAACGGGAGATAACTTGACAATGTGAAATTTGTCGACTGTGGCATGCGATGATCTTTGACCATGTTGACCCTTTTTGAACTTCAACCTAACCATTTGCATTTATTTATTTTTATGCAATCTATACTAAATCTTGTACTTACCGAATGTCATAGGTCGTGACAACGAATTCATGAAATATAATCCATATAATCCAATTAAAACACAAATGATTTTAACTGACCACACTGCATCGTCAGCATACATGTGCTAAATAATCTCATTCGACAAACCTTTGCTGATTCCGTTGTCAGTATGAATTGGCCGAGGTGTGCCGAGAGGTGATATCTATAAATATGATAATGGGTGACGCAAACCCAATGTGAATGTAGAAAATAAAACTGTTTAGTACAAGAACAAATTTCAAACTATTATAATAAACTAAACTATGTTTTTTAAAAAATGTGAGAGTGAGAGAGAGAGAGTGTGTGTGTGTGTGGGGGGGGGGGGGGGGGAGATAGGCATTGACAAATTAATCGGGTTGTATTTTCAATGGGTTTTTTTCCCGACCAAATACTAAAATCAGTTTGCACATTTTGATAAATTCATCAAAAACGCTTTGTACTAAAATAATATTTTATGTGGTTGAGAAAGTAAATTTAAAAAGTTCCAAATTATGGGAAAATTATTTATTTGAATCTAATTAAGTAATTTACTTCAATCATTAATTAAATTCTGTTATTTCAGACTGGTTATGAATTAAGTATTTTAAAATACATATGTGAGGCTCAGAGTTGATATGGTCATCTGAAAATTTTATGTTCAATTTGACGAATACATGTACGGTGATAATTATAGAATTATTTTGACTTCTTCCTTGGAAAGTCCAATATGAATGAGTGTATATTTAGAGGCAAACACCATAGTGCGGGTATTACTGTCTCGTGACAGCATCTAGTTTATATTTACATCTGTATAAAAACATTCAAAGTAAAATTAAATATGTTAAATATTGTATAATAGACGTATCAGTCATTGTATGCATAACTGATAAAACAGCCGTTGTTTAGAAAATCTATACATGCATGTGACTTGCTTAGTGTCGTTAATGGACTGATTAATGGCAATGATCTTCATAAGAAATAAAGGAAATAATATTTAAATTTATAGTGTTTGTTTCCAAGCTTATTCGGTTAGCCAAAAAAATAATAATAATCAGAATGCATTTATCTTTAAACCATGCCAAATTACTTTTAAAAGTATATGTTGCAGATATTTGAGCAATGGGTGATTTTATTTATTTATTTTTTTTTCGTCCATCACCTAGCTACTGCGACACAGGACCTCGGTCTAATCCGAATGGCAGTTCACCACGTTCTATGTACCAGCGACATACATGTAAGAACCCAATCCCGCGACTGTAGTGCTAAAGGTTCTAACCAATACGTCATCCGTTCAATTTTGATTTTAAAAAAAATCAGTCCTTTATGGGTTCAAAACTTTGGTTTGTAAATATTTAGTATGCAAATAAGAGGAAAAAAGTATTAAAAACTGCATAAGTAAGTAAAAAATCAAAAACATGTCCATGATCATCTCCGACTTAGGGCATACCGGCAAAAATGAAATGTGAATAGAAAATTTTCCTCTGAAAATTGTACAAAAGTTTTTTTATATATATATTTTAAAGCCCTTCAGACACCATATTAAGCCATTATTCTAGAATAGATTTTTTGACATGATATATGCTTTTTAAAAGCAGAAATGAGCTACAAGTGAGGTATTTTGTCGAAAGAAGACGTACTCCAAAACCATGTTGACAAATCCTAAATCCGTGCAATTTTGCACATCTAGTTACTTAATGAAGGATTCATTAGGTGCACATCAATTCTACTCAAAATCTTGGTGATTTGAAATGTTTTACATGGATGTCGATTTAAAATGTGTTTTAGAAAAAAAAATCTGAAAAGATAAAAAAGCTATTGATATTAAAGCGCAGTTACGTGCTCAAACCTACGTAACCTTCTTTCTTTCTCTCTCTCTCTCTCTCTCTCTCTTTCTCTCTCTCTCATTTTTTTAATAAAGTTCTTTGAATTGTATATGTCCCCATCCTCTGCCCGATCAAAGAACTGTTGTAAATGGAGTTATATATTTTCCACATTTTTCTTTTAATAAATGTCATAAGTGGACATTTCAAAATTAAAATGAACAATATGAAAGGAAACCAAAATTTTACTTTAAGTTCAAGCTACTTCCGGGGTATGATATATGGCAATGATATTAGTATTTACAGCGCCGCTTATCAGAGCACAACAAAGGTCACATGGCGGGTATGATAGATTGGGACAGATGATGCTTACTTACGCAGGCACCTGATTCAATCACTGATTTCCTAAGGGATCTAATTAAGTTTGTACTGCACTTATGTTGTTTTCTTGGATAGTTTAGCTTGATTACTGTTTACTATAATTATGATCTTTGCATTTTATTTTAAATAATAGATTCACTCATGGCGACATTTTAGTTTAAACATGTATTTCTTTGAAGAGCAAAGTTGGATGTTAAGCTACCCAAGTTGAAGAAAGAACTTTAATTTATAAGAATATTATTTTTCCTTAGGGAAATAGACACAAGAAACATTTACTGAATAAATTTATCATCTTTGTAGGATCTTTCTGGGATTCAGAGCCTTATAATCGTCAAATTCCCTTATTCATGCAGCAACATTTACCACTTGCATACGGTGTATATATCTATCAGTTGATTCGATATGCAAGAGCCTCTCTATGTTCTCTACGTATGAACAACTTCTTAAACCAGGTAAGTGACAGACAAATTGCTGAATCAAGAATAGAGACTTTCTGTTATCTCCATAGATGTCATACAACACATTTTTTAAAAAATGGGCAAAAAATTTCGTTCATTAGTCATCTAAAGAGATTTCGTGGACATAAACTTTCGTTGTTCCGAAATCAAACCAATGCAAAATATAGTCAAATAAAAATTTCGAGTGGGGATTTATTTTCGGTGATAATTGTTAACAACGAAATAGACGAAATTTAATCCTCCGCGAATATTTCTGCTTCTACAGTAAATATAAACAAAATTAGATTTAGAGTGTTTCTGGTTGACCTCAATTGATAATATTGTTTGTTTCGTGAAATAAAATATACTTTGCAATAGATTTTTACCTAGTTTTATAGTTGAATTTGTTATGTAAAGCCAAGATTAACAATTAAAGTCAACAAGTATATTTGCACAGTTTTATCACAACTTAAATCGGTGCTTCCAAAACCTTATGACATCTGCGTTCAATGGTCAAAAAATCTTATTGTAGTAAGGAGTGGAAAAGTATACGCCCTCTTGAAAAGCAGGTGGTATATAGTGATAGGGATGTCCGCCCGTGTGTACAGTCATCTGTTACGCTTTTGGGTACCGATCGCTCACACCCGCCGTGTGCTCCATATCATGATCGGGTAATGGCTTAACAATGAATATGAAAAAACAGTCAGTCAATATTTGACTCAATAATAAAATGTATTTGCTGATAAGGTCATTGTATCAACAAAGCACTTAAGAAAATATGACTTTAAACGAGATTGCTGATATTCTTGCTTCATCAACTCGTTTAAGAAATTTTTCATATCTAGAAATTCTCTTCTGTATGAAATTAACTGATAGTTATAAATTCTGTATGCAGGTGAAAAAGGAATATTGTTGCATAAATACAACATGTATATAATAAGAAACTCAAATGATGTTATCATTTTTATCTCTGACAAGTATTTAAGTTTTAAAAAAAAACCCAAACATTTCTTCTGATTGTGTAGTTTTTTAATTTCTTTTAGAACGCAGTACTTATTTTTTTATTAAAAGTTTTTAAAAATAAAAATCTCCGGGTTTTTTTAATTTTAAACAATTGAAACTTTGGAAATATTAACAATAATGTATATTCAATATAATTTAAAAATTTAAAAAAAAAAGTAAGTCAAAGTGGATTAAAAAAAATATTGATTTGCTAATATTCTTTTTTAATTCTCTCATGAAGCAATTTCGTAAAAGTGACCAATAAGTTTATAATGTGTTCCATAAATTGAAATTTGAACACGATACTGACTATATAAGGGGAGGAATTCAATAGACTGAAGTTTTTATATTATGTTTCTAAATTTCTATAAAAAAATTTTCTTGGTGTTCAGATGAAACTACTAAAGATAAATAACAAAAATTTTGTTTGAATGTTTGTGTCGTACTGTCATTCAAGGCCTATGCTTTTATTATATATTTGAATTTTGAGATTTTCAATTCCGATAACTCAAAAATTCTAATGTCTCTAGATAGACTGGTTAAAAATATTTTTTTTTTTTTTGCGTTTCCAAAAATTTGTTTTCGTTGCCATAAAAGTAAAAGACACTAATCGTTTGCTTACATGAACCATGATTAAGAATTTAATATGCTCGTATATTTGTTGAATAATTTGGTAAAGTAGTAGACATATCATATGATAAGATATAGTAAAATGTCGCATTAAAATGGACCAGTTTTTGTAAATTGAACATCAAATTGTTCATTTAGGATTACATTCGAAGTAACAAGCCAACAAAGAATGTCAAGCCCATTGTCCAGGAAATAGTCAGGAATGGTATAAAAGCACCTGCTCCGTTTTGAGGCCGTGAGGTGGTATGACCCGCTGCTGTAGTATTGGTGGTAGCTTCTCGCCTTTGTACATGTTTCCGATCATGAGCGGCTATAGTAAAATAAAGCCAATGAATAAACTTATTACCGAAAAGCGTTCGAATTATTTTGAATTTAGAAAATTGTTTTACAAGAAAAATGTTTATATACACACCAGCACTGACTACCAAGGAAACTAAAAGGACAAGAAAAATGACACTCATCAATCCCTTGACTGACATCTGTAATTAAAAAGACCAAAAAAATGTTTTAGGTGTATTAAATGTGCTTTTAGAAAGTTTTTTTGACGAAAAAAAGATATAGCGGGTATTCATCATAAAAGATACATATGCGAATTGAAAAACTCTTCTTTTTTTCTTTTAGGAACATAATGCATGTACGTTTGAAAATTGCTTTTGTTAATTAAATATAGGTGTAAAGCAATGATTACAAAATCCTTCGATTCCTTCTTTTAAGGATATCAGAAGCAATTCAGCAGATTTATTATAAATTATTGGTCATATAATATTGAAGAAAATTTGGAAATGAGAATATTTTAGGTTCGAACCTACCTTTGAAAGAAATCTTTTCAGTTTATCTGCTTTTCTATTAATTTTCTGGTTACGTATTGAATTACATACTAATTTCCATGTCCTAACAACCAATCAAAGAGCTTCAATGTACCTTCCGTCTTTTCGTAATCTCAATACTTGGTCATCAAATGTCCTTTTCTTTCTTTTGAGTGACAGGTGGGATTACGTTTATTTGTGCTGCGAGATTGAAAAATATTAAAACATTGGCTTAAGTGTTTTGAGTGATTTTTTTCGTTTATCTCACTTACATTTTATCCAGATATTTATATCATTATTATTTGCTTCCTCATTATAAACATTATTGAATGTTCAGTAGTCAGTATAATTATATAGAACGACATCTACAAATAAAAACAAAATTCAGAATATCAACATTTTACAATATTGTCGACAACACATTTGCTAAATCCATAAATTGAATAGAATATCAAACAAGGATATTTTATAAAGTCGTGTGTCAGATAATGGTTTGTGGAATTTGATCACGTGTCCAACTCGTATTGATATCACAATAGATGTTTGAAAAAATATACCCCGGTACCTTATTTCTGTATTTAAATCGCCTGATAAAAAGGGCATAATACAATTACAATTTTAGTACAATTTTGTTGTCAAAATCGTTCGCGAACATATTCATAGTTGTTAACCTGGTTCCAACAAATAAAAATTTTACCATTCGTGTATATATATCATTTTGTCCACCTGTGATGCCACATTTTATGGCCATGTTTTATTATATATATCTTGTATATATGTACATTTATAAATGTGCGATGGTCAATTTCTATTGATCCTAAGAAGTTTTTTTCTAAAAATCTTCTGTCTTGACAGGTATATTCAACTGCTTGCACAAAACTTCATCTTTCTATTTTTTGCAAAAGTGTGATAAAAATTATAAAAACTGGTTCAAATAAATATTCCTGATGGTGAAAGTTCTATGATATTTGTTTCTTCTCTTTTTAGAATTGTGTTAAATTGGTCATTAGAAGTTCAATAATGTATACTGAATGAAGATAAATGAAAGGAGAGAGTTGTTGCATTTATCAAATTCTTTTAAAGATCGATTAAATAAAGAAAATATTCAATTTTAAATTCTTTTACTGAACAATACTTTATAATTCACCTACTAGTATTGAAAAGCATTCGTCCAAAAATATTCATTGTACTTTCATTGGGTATCATGAATATGAATTAAAAATGGACTACTGATTTTGAAACTGTTCGTTGTCTCCATATGTTTCATTCATAATAACAGATTTTGCGAAAACCTATGACGTCACAGGAGGATGGAAATACCTTACTAATAAGTCCTGGGAACATGTTTTTCGTTCTTGACATCTCATGCCCTTCTTTTTAGAATGGGAAAATGTCATACACGATGAATTATTTCTAAATACACAAAAGAATGTAAGTAACAGTAGGAGACAAAATTTGATATACGCTTTTGTCAAGTATAATGCTTATATTGCTGTGTTGATGTGGAGATATGTTACAAAAATTTAATTCTACTTTTGATTTAAAACAAAATAAAACTACACCTGCATATGTAATCTTAGAGATTACATAGTTTCTTTCTGTCTTGACAATATAACGGTTGTATTAAGAAATATAAAACGTGTATATGTAAATTTTACAAAGGATTTGTTATGAAGTACTGTACACAAAATTATTCCTTTAAAGGGGCATAGACACAGATTCAGATGAAAATTTTATTTTAATTTTTATATATAAAATAGTAAACTTATGTATTTTTAATGATTTACCAAATTTTGAAAGTTAGAAGTTGTGTTACAAACGAGAGACAGAGGAAAGATGTTGTTATTATGTAAACAAAGCTCGAGTCCTGTTATTGTTTACATGTGTGTTGTATTGGTGTAAGTTTCTATCTAATGTGGATTTTTTTTATTCATAAAATTATTTATGAACATATTGAATGAGTTTATCTCGTTTCCACAAGTTATTTTGTCAAATAAATGGTATTTTATTTACTTTATATTATTTGTAAACAAATATAAGACTCGTGCCTTGTTTACATAATAAAGACTTCTATCTTCGGTATCTCGCTTGTAACAAAACCTCTAGCATTCAAATTTTGGTACATCATTCAAAATACACAAGTTAACTGTTTTATATATATACAAATCAAAAATGAAATTTTCATCTGAATCTGTGTCTATGCCCCTTTAAAGCACAACTCCATTTAGAACAAAGACAATAAAGACAATAAATAACGATTATATTTCAAACAAAGATGATAAACACTTTGTTTGTATGTTGTATATGAGGTAGGTGCTACAGAAGGACAAAAATTTGCAAAAGTTACAATACATGTAACTAGAATAAAGAAACTTAATAAAATTTTTTTCGGTATGGTTGTATTTATCAATGAAAAGTTGCAGATACAAATATTTATCAAACCCATAAATGGTATTAGCAATACTTGTACAAAATAAAAGCTTGGCAAGAATACGAACTTCTAAAAATAACTTAGGTGAAATCAGGTACCATGAAGGAGGATGCATTCCCCATAAACGGAGCACACCGCAGTGAGCTCTTTGTGTTGATTAATTACAGTTATAAATTAACATATAAGCTGAATTTAACAAAAATAATAATTAAGCTAAAACTCAATTCAAACAATATAAATCGGGAGGAGAGCAAACACCGACCTCCAAAAACACCACACTTGAGATAAGGGGCCATGGAGGATTGAACATTCCCTGTCGACTTGTCTCAGCCGCCGTGTACTCTTTGTCAAGATTGATATAAATCCTTGGGCAATTCAGTGCGTAAATAATGTCAAACAATTAGTATGAAAAGTGTCTATCAGCATTTAAATTAAAGGTTGGTTGTATTTGCTGACAAGGTCATTTCATCGACTATTAAACTTGCAAAATGATGACATCAAACGAGATATTGTTGATATCATGGGTACATCAACTTTTTTGTCAATAGTTTGCCTCATTTTAGGATTTATCAATACATGTACGTAGAGTATGATCTTTCGTATCGAATCAACTGCAAAACATTAACTCCATATGCAGGCTATAAACGTATTTTGCTACTCAAGTAAGGGAGAATAACGATAAGCGTTATGTGCACGTCAAAATAAAATTTATTTCATAAATTCTTTACAGAAAAAATAAATACTAGTACTTGGTTAAAGACATAAACACGAGTTTTTTATGATCACTTCATAAGGCATAATCAAAACAAAAAAACTCTACAAAGAAGAAGCTAGCTTCGATAGTCCTCACACAAACTTCATTACACAAACTCCGATCACAGACATGAATATGAGGGACAACTTCGAAAACATCAGTTTAGAACCAGCTCCTCTCTGACCGGCAGTATTATTTGTGGTGGTTGTATAATATGTCCTAGTTGTGCTTCTATTTCTTGGTGTAGTCATTGTATGTCTTGCTGTAGTCGTGGTTGTAGAAGCAGGTACTGGAGTTGTAGCATTAGATCCTTCGTTCCTTTCTGAATAAAAATATGAATTCTTCTATCAAAATATGAATTCTTCTTTTTTCAGTTCAGAAAATCTAATATATAAATGGTGCCTGTTTTGGAGGGTAACAGTTGAAATTGACACCCCAAGGAAAACTATTGTCAACCTCCCCTTACGCTTTGGTTGACAATGGGGTGGCAATTTCAACTGTTACCCTCCCAAACAGGCACCATTTATTTTATTATACTGAATGTCTTCTTAAATTAAGTCAGCAAAAAAAATCATCGATCATCTTTACGTTCACGTTTAGAAAGCTTTCAAACTCCTCGCTACTTCTAAAAAGATTTACTGACCTTTTTATTGTTTGTTTGATACTCTAAGAGTCTTTAATCATATAAAGTTTCGTTATTTCTGCACTCGCAAGCATGTTTCGTCTGTCGTTTGTTGTTTTCAAGTAAGCTACATCGGACGCAAGCTTTTATTGACGTCAAGTTTGTTCCAGTTCTTTCAAACGCGCAACTGACGTTTTGAGAATTCTACGGTGAACCGTACGCGCATAATATCCACGCATGTGGCATTACCGTTGTGTTACCCGTTGTCACATGCGTTGCTAAGGCTGAGGGTAATAGAACGGATTGTTAACTGCGTCTAAACCAATCAGATTTTAGTATTTAACATGGAAGTATAATAATTATAGATGTTATATGTTTCTTTTCAGATTGTCTCAAGTCAATATGGTAATACTACATAATCTTAAACTACTCCATACATTTTTTTTATTTACTCTCCGAGAAGCTAAAAAATCTGAACCCTTTTGAAAAGTTTATTAACATTACAAAACAATATTTTAAAAATGGCTTTAGTAAATACTTTGAAACTTCGACATTTAACCGTAAAACTTTACTCAGAGACATTTAATGAAGTGATCAATTTTACTCTGGTAATTTTAGATAATATTTCCAGGATTTGCTCTCAATCAAAGAAGGTTGTTTTTTTCAGCAAACAAGAAATTGAGTAAGAAGTCATTTCATTTTTTAAAAGGGTTGGGGTGAGGGTAACTAAAATTTCTTGATAAAAAAAATAGAGATATTGAACATTAATTTTGTTAGCTAAAAAGTTCATTGAAACAATACACTTTTAGAACAAGGCAAATATGGATCTCTTGAAACCCAGGTGTCATGAATGAGAAAGCATCCCCTGTCGACCGGTCAAAACTGCAATGTGCCTTGTAGGTAGGATACTTATATTACTACAGCAATATTCTCAGATTAATATTGCTTGTTTTATCAACGTGTTTGTCAAAATCTTGCCATGTTTTAGAAATTGTTCATGCCTAAACCATGCTCTTGTGTTTCGAATCAACTGGGAGACACGCAGGTGATAAGGGTATATTGATATACAAATAAGAGAGATTGACGATGGAAAAGTTTAGGTAACCACGTTCGATTATCATAAAAAATTGTTGTTAAAATAAACGTAGAAAAATATCAACAACCATCTTTTAGGAGGACAACATTTAACAGGGTATGAATGCTAACTTGTCTAAATTCATTTCGTGTAAAAATTACCTTAGCATTGTTTCATTGTTATAAAACAACTTAATTTTCGTAACAATTTAAATAATTTACCTAGAACGCATGTTACTATGACCAGAAGAACAAGGAACAGTCCACTGTTATGCAAATTCATCTGTAAAGATATTTTAAAATTTTTATTTAAGAAAAATAATAACACATGCAGTAGTATGAGAGGGTCATTTTTTTTTTTGAGAATCGTAGCAAAATTAAAATGGCAAACCAAATCGCGATGATATAAAAATGTGCATTGATTAATTCAATCTTTTAAAATATCTATTTTCTGTCCTTTCATCAATAAATATCCATCTATATCTGGGACATCTTTACTTGCATTTCCATGATTTTACCCCCTCTTCCCTTTCTACTTCCATTAATGAAAAAGGGGCTTTTGGAATCAAATTAAACTTTTATTATTTAAAGTACAACTGTAAAAAACGAAAAAGAAAATAGAATATGTTTAATTATGCTCACCTTTAGCTGATTTCTTGGAACTTTCACGAAAGAATGCTCCATACCTTATATATACATGCACCAGCTGAGATTAGAATAATAAATTTTTTTTTTCAGTATTGCCAACTGACTTGTTAAGCAACCAGAATTGGAATAACACATCTTACATTACCTTGAAAAAAGTGCAAATAACTAAAATCAAGGCACCAAAGGATTATGCTTTGATTTATTTTTCTTAAATTGGATATTGAATTTATATGATGTTCGGTTTTCGTTGGTAACAAGAGAAAATATATGGATGGCTAAGTCCTAAAAGTCAAATAAGAGTCACTATCTTTATTTTTCATCTTTTTACCAAGATAAATACGCAGCCAAAACACCCTCCAAAATCTTTATCTAAATCTTGTGAAGATTAATATTGCTTAAAACAGACATAAACTATCTCTGATTCAAAGGAAAGTAACAGTTTTCAAGCTCGCCAAAAAAGACTTAACAATACAATTGTTTGCACAACCTTTACAGGGTTCGATAACTGTAGCTATTGACTTGAAATAGCATATCTGGACTACAGAACATTGCTGTTTTAAAGAAGTCATATTTTGTTTTTGTCTATCTTACTCCTCTACATTTTTTTCCTGTCATTCTACTTGTAATTTGGTCATACTTACTTACTATCTTTGGAATATATTTGATACTGAAAATATACCATAACATATCAAGATTATGTAAAACATTGCATGTAATCCTAAATTGTCTTTTGAAAATAGAACTTTCTCCTTTAATGGAAATGAAATATCGAGATAACAAACAGCATTCAAGCTCATAAATCCATAAAAAACAAATCAGGAGCAGAGAAAACACAGATTTTTAAAACATCAGAGGTGGAATCAGGTGTCGTGGAATAGTGGGTATTACCTGCCGACAGGTCACACCGGCTTGTGCTCCTCGTCATGATCAGTGTATAAATAAGAGCCTACCAATTAGTATGAAACTTCATTAAGTTTTGACTAAAATGAAAAATTACATTTTATGACAAGGTTCCAGAGAACTTGTCAATGACTTCAGACGAGACTGTTTATATTCTTGATTCGTCAATTGTTTTTTTTTTCTTCAATGTCTTGATTTGTTTTTAGTTTTGTTCATATGCAGAGCATACTTTTGTGTATCGAATCAACTGAGAGTCAACGAGTCCATGTGCAGGTGATATGAATTGCTACATAAGTTAGGGAACTCGACGATTGAGAAACTTATTACGTTTATTATTATTATTATTATTACGTTTATTATAAGACTTTGTTGCTGGGTAATGTTTTTTCCTAGTAAATATCCTTATACAAGAACTTCAGATTCTATGCTATATTTCATTTCAAGATCACTGGGATATGGGGTCGCGTGTGGCCTGTCGACAGGGAATGTTCACTCCTTCATAGCACCCGATCCCACCTCTGATGTTTTGAATTGTTTTATGGACTTTTGGGCTTGAATACTGTTCATTATCTCCATATATTCCATGCTAGTATTTTACTAATTTCTCTTAAGAACTTAAAGCATCTGTTTTTGTTGTTTTCCATATTTCATATACTAGTATTCACAGATTCAAAACATATTAATCTAACGAAAACATATTTGTAGTTTTTAGCTCACCTGAGCTGAAAGCTCAAGTGAGCTTTTCTGATCACCCGTTGTCCGTCGTCCGTCCGTCTGTAAACTTTTCATATTTTCAACTTCTTCTCAAGAACCACTGGGCCAATTTTAACCAAACTTGGTACAAAGCATCCTTGGGTAAAGGGAAATGTAAATTGTTAAAACCAAGGGCCAAGACCCCTTCCAAGGGGAGATAATCAAGAAAATAAAAAAAACTAGGGTGGGGTCATTAAAAAATCTTCTTCTCAAGAACCACTGGGCCAGAAGAGCTGAAACTTATACGAAAGCATCCTGAGGTAGTGTAAATATTAAATTGTTAAAATCATGACCCCCGGGGGTAGGGCGGGGCCACAATAGGGAATCCAAGTTTTACATATAAATATAAAGAACAAATCTTTAAAAATCTTCTCCTCAAGAACCACTGGGACAGGAAGGCTGAAACTTATATGGAAGCATCCTTGGGTAGTGTAGATATTCAATTGTTAAAATCATGACCCCCGGGGGTAGGGCGGGGCCACAATAGGGAAGACAAGTTTTACATAAAAAAACATATAACAAAACTTTAAAAATCTTCTCCTCAAGAACCACTGGGACAGGAAGGCTGAAACTTATATGGAAGCATCCTTGGGTAGTGTAGATATTCAATTGTTAAAATCATGACCCCCGGGGGTAGGGCGGGGCCACAATAGGGAATCCAAGTTTTACATAGGAATATATAGAACAAATCTTTAAAAATCTTCTCCTCAAGAACCACTGGGCCAGGAAAGCTGAAACTTATGTGAAAGCATCCTTGTGTAGTGTAGATATTAAATTGTTAAAATTATGACCCCCGGGGGTAGGGCGGGGCCACAATAGGGAATCAAAGTTTTACATAGAAATATATAGAACAAATCTTTAAAAATCTTCTTCTCAAGAACCACTGGGCCAGAAAAGCTGAAACTTATATGAAAGCATTCTGGGGTAGTGTAGATATTAAATTATTAAAATCATGACCCCCGGGGGTAGGGCGGGGCCACAATAGGGAATCCAAGTTTAACATAGAAATATATTGGACAAATCTTTAAAAATCTTCTTCTCAAGAACCACTGGGCCAGGAGAGCTGAAACTTATGTGGGAGCATCCTTGGGTAGTGTAGATATTAAATTGTTAAAATCATGACCCCCGGGGGTAGGGCGGGGCCACAATAGGGAATCCAAGTTTTACATAGAAATATATTGGACAAATCTTTAAAAATCTTCTTCTCAAGAACCACTGGGCCAGGAAAGCTGAATCTTATTTGTAAGCATCCTTGTGTAGTGTAGATATTAAATTGTTAAAATTATGACCCCCGGGGGTAGGGCGGGGCCACAATAGGGAATCCAAGTTTTACATAGAAATATATAGAACAAATCTTTAAAAATCTTCTTCTCAAGAACCACTGGGCCAGGAAAGCTGAAACTTATGTGGAAGCATCCTTAGGTAGTGTAGATATTAAATTGTTAAATCATGACCCCCAGGGGTAGGGCGGGGCCACAATAAGGAATCCAAGTTTTACATAGAAATATATATATAGAACAAATCTTTAAAAAAAGATCTGCATCACCCAAGTTACTCAGGTGAGCGATGTGGCCCATGGGCCTCTTGTTACGTACTAATATTTTAAAACAAGATCAAATACCCGTTTCTTTTAGTTAATGTGATCAATACAATACTCAATCTTTTATAAGTAGTCGTTTTTAGGCCTTAAGCTAAAATCAAGGTTAATATATTTTATTTCCATCGAATTTCTTTGATCATAGGTGTTTTAGTTAGGTTAACTTGTTCCACTCTCAGTTTCTTCAAATAAAACTTTCATAACTTTTTCCAGTTTTTATAAAATACTACATACACGATCTCAAAGTTGTCATTTAAAGAACATATTAAATTTGTCTTGCGATAAGGAATCAATACCTTCCATGTTAATTTAGTGCTTCAATCACTTCCTGTTGTTGTTGCATGATTTATAAGTACATTTATTTACTACAAAGTTACCTGTATGGACATATCCTTGTGATAGTATTTAAACAGATTTTGATTTTCATTAAATCACTATCAATATCAATTGCTATAATACGTGTTTTGTATAATCTGTATTTATTTTTAGAGTTAATTAAGCAGCTCGAAGATTGTTTTAAAAAGTTTGAGATAGCATACTTTGATTTCTTCTGCTTTTTGACAGTTGCTGCTTATATGGCGAAATAAATGTTATCACAGTATGAAAAAAAAGAATGTTGAATTGACATCTATTTCATCTTGTTTTTCTTAGGCGGATACTGCTACCATACAGTTAGGGATATATTAATACTATAAATGTATAAAGACTGCTTGGCGATATGGCTATATCGTTGAAACCAAAATTTGAAAAACTGCCTGAATCAGATAAATCCGTTAAAAAGTTTATAAGTTCTCTTATATAAAAGGTAGGTTATATGTACTGTAATTTTTTACATTCAGTATAAAAAATCTTTATGGAATGTTTTTGTGGAGCTCTCTCTCTCTCTCTCTCTCTCTCTCTCTCTCTCCTCCTGAAGTACATTCAGTATAAAAAATCTTTATGGAATGTTTTTGTGATTCTCTCTCTCTCTCTCTCTCTCTCTCTCTCTCTCTCTCTCTCTCTCTCTCTCTCTCTCTCTCTCTCTGGTATTAAGATATATCTATTAGTCAACGAGATATCTCTTTAAGCTAAAGAGACATCTCTCTATGCTAGAGAGATACATGTATCTCTCATATTATTGAAAGAAAATTTTTATTTCACGAATGAATAGTAAAACGGCTTGTCATAGAAATAGGCTTGGTAGAACATTTATTGTTTCCCCACTTTTTATCTCTGGGTGTGAGGTTTTTTCGGAAGTTTTGAAACTGAATCGAATTTTGATGTAATAATTCAAATTCACAGTTTATGTTCAAAGAGGCATAACTCTTACAGAAACAGTCAATTCAGGATGAGAAATTAAATCTAAGGGACTTTTTTTTCTCATTATGATCATATGGGAAGCGGGGGTGGATCTTTTTTTACAATTCTGTTTATTTTATCAGTCTGATTTTGCACAAAATAGGAAATTACTAAGAATCTAGAGTAAATGTATATGTACAGAAATAAAAATTTAGAAAGTACTTGTCTAACGCCTCTATGGCAATAATCCTGAAGAATATTAAAATTACATATGTGTACAATGAAATGGAAAATATACTTTTCGAAATTCGAGTAATATTCTGTATGCAAACTATGGCTTTTTAAAAATACAATCGTTATGACTTCTCTGTATAAAGCATGCAGTTCTTCAGTGCAAAAGCGCTTGGTTTCGGGATGTGGTGTATTTTGTGCATCGTGTTTTTCTAGGCGTGTCTGAATCCTTTAATCAAAATAAAAATAAAAAAAAAATCGCTGAAATTAGCACGTTTTAAAAATGTCATATAATTTAATATATATAACATTTTAAAACGCGCTAATTTCAGCGATTTTATGCGCTCGGATACGTATATTGTTTTTGTCCTGTCTGTCTGTTTGTCTGTTTAACTTTTCGTCTGTCTGTTGTCAGTTTTAACCTTTGCCATAACTTTTGAACTGTGAGAGACAGAGACTTCATATTTGGCATGCATGCTCCACTAATGCAGTTCCTTCAAATGACACCAGGTTCAATGACCTTGTGACCTTGACTGTGATATATATGCTAAAAATAGCTTTTTCGACCTTTGTTTCCGCCCAGCACATAGTGTTTCCCAAACACATCTTGTTTATTTTTATTTTGATGAAGGTATTCAGACACGCCTAAAAAATACATCATGACACCATCCTGAAACCAAGCGCTTATAGTTCAGTGTACAATTAGTTTGTAGAAAAAAATGGCTTTAGTACCCTAGTCATAAAAAACACTTTACCCTTATCGTAGGGAAACAGTTCAGCTGTCCCAGTGCCTGTCTGTGTGTCACAAATGGTTTTCCGCACTTTTTTTTCTAAATGCTTGAAGACATTGAGGTGATTTTTGGTATAGGAGTATGTATATCTTGATGAGTTTAAGTTCAAGTTTGCATTTCGTTTCGCTTCAATTACTAGTATTTTAAGGAACTGCGACCTTTTCAATTTTAAGTTTTTTTTCGTAATGTTTTTCTACACGATTGGAGATATTGAGCTAATTTTTGGTAAGTGAATTTCAAATTTGCACTTCGGTCCACTTCAATCAATTTTTACGGAATATTTTTAACTAGACTTAACTAGATTTCACTTGCCGGTAGGGGACAAGTATTGCTAACGCAAAACTCTAAGAATGCTTGTTAAACATGTATTGTACAATGTAAATATAACATGTCAAATATGAAAATTCATAAAGATAAATAACTAAAACAATCTTTTTTCTATTAAAATTCAGAAATGTTGGCTAAATTAGATGCTTTTCTCAATTTAGAAGTGATATTTCTCTAGTAAAATAATCCAGCCAAAATGAAATAATTTTGCAAAAAGTTCAGTTAAATATGCAACTTTACAGTTCAACATGTTTCTTTAAAAATTTGTAAAATGTATGAATTTTTCTTGCTTCAAAGTTTCTAGGGACATTTTCAAGAATGTAATTTAATATTTTATAATCCATTTCTTTGTTTCATCATATTTTGAGAATATTTACATTTTTTTGAAAGCTACATATTTTGGATCATATTCCATGATTTGAAATGCTTGGAAAATTCTTACAACATAAGTTGAAAAAAAACTCATTAATTTACCTTTTGAAAATCAGTTTCATTCGATCTTTTTTTTTGTTTTTGTTTTTTTGGCAAAAATGTTGCGGCTGTGGTTTATATTGATTACAACGAAGGGGGAAATCCTACTCTGGGAAAGAAAGAGGAGAAAATGTGGTTCTAGTGTGTGATTTCCGCTCGGGGGGAAATTCTACTTTAGAGTACGATTTCCGGGGGGAAAGCTGGCTATGGGGGAAATCCTACTCTAAAACACCGGTTAATTACGCAGAGTTGAATACATATAGTCTCCTTCTGAGTAAGTTAAACTAGTGCTGCAAAACAAACCGGTGCAAAATAGACTATAGGTTTTTTTTAATTCATCGTTTTTATTCAAGAAAATTTTAAGCGTACCTAAGAAACTGTATTATTTATTATATAATTTTTTTAAAATGTATGTTACTGATAGATTCACAAATATTTATCATTGCTTATTGATAATTTGATCCTCTAAGCTGTTTCTCACAAATAAGCCTAACTGACAAACATCGGTCTTTTTTAAAAGTTCTCTAAGGGAAATGATAAAAATGTATTTTTAGTTGTTCACACCTCAGATCCGATTTAAAAAAAAAATAATTTTCAAATATTTTCGTGCAATTTCTGGGGATTAAAAAGATTAAAGATCAACAAATCCTTTTTCCCTGGTGTTAAATTTTAATTTAATACGAGGATCAAATAAATGGAGTCCGAGACATAATGGCAACCACTTGCAAAATTAACCGAATGACTGAGAGTATGAGTTAACAAGTCAAAATTAAAGCGCCAAGTTGACAGCGATCTGACTGGCGTGCTTGGAAACAAATAATAATGTAGCTTCAAGGATCAATGAATCTCTTTGCAAACAACAAAAAACATTGATATTTTCCGTGCATTTCTGAATGTGAGAAATCACTTTATGGAAGCGGAAAGATCATCATTCAGTGTGTATGAAAAATTATAGTCCATAAACCAGGTAACGGAGCAAATATTATTTGTGTCAAATAGATGTTATTTTTGTATAGTTCGAATTTTCTCATATGACCACAGATTTTTACAAGGTTCCATATTTCAATTAAGGAATGTTTTTAAGTTTTTTGTGAGTTATTGGTGTGTGAATCACACAGACTTGTATTATTTGTGTCTCACTAAACTTAAAAACATTCCTTATATTTACATTTAAATAAGATCTACACCAAAAATATTCTCAATTATAGAATTTCTCGCTGCCCCATATCGTTATACTTTTACCAACATCCCTGTAGACTTATTGTGACATCACATTCACGCACATTTCTCTGTGTATATTTCTATGCGTGAGTATACACGAAAATGGTATTCAAATCAATTTCACAGTTGGTTTAGTAGAAAAACACAGCGAATGTAAATATTATATATTAAACTGAAAACAGACAACACACCAATGTATGTTTTATTTGAATTTATTGATTTTTTTAAAAATGCCGTACAAATGAAGCCTAAAAAGTACATATCTATACATGTAGCAGTGTTTTCCCTTTATTTCAAACTAAAGGGTTAAAGATCAGTTGATACAGGCAAAGGGTTGATGTTATGAAAAGAATCTCTTTCAACCTGAAAACAATTTTTGATTTCTAAGCCACATTTTTATCAATTGAAGCAGTCAATTTGGCTGTTAGGGGAACACTATATACATGTAGCTTTCTTCCTTAATACTGATGAAGTCTAGCATTTCAAAAGACAAAGCTACCATGTCCACATATTATTATATTATAATAATTTTTTACCAAGTTCAGCGTTTACCAAAGGGATTGTTGAAATTTTAAAATCTTCAAGAGTTTCTTGAAATAAGTTATATTAACAATTTAACACTGCATGCAGTGCTACACTGTATGTTGATTTGAAATTTATTGATAAAAATTGAACATCTTACATTGATTTCTTTGTCAATATTTTGTACAGTTTTATGTATATTTTCACTTAAATTCCAGTATTTGAAGACTACTCTACAGTATTTGGGTCTAGAAATTATCACATGTTTTTAATAATTACAGTATTGTGAAATTTTACAAATATTTTGATATGGATAACTAAAGTTACCTCGTTAACAGTTTAATATTCATTGTAGTGTTTTCTATTAATAATGAAAAACACAACTTGATGATACAGATGGAGATATTTTGCAGTACACAACAATCATGATCTTCAAAGGCAAAGATTTTTTTTGAATGATCACACTTTTGTGCTGCATGAAACCTTTTTTTTTTAACATCTATTCTTGATCAAATTTTCTCCTAGAAATGAAGTTTTGCTTACATTTACAAATTATTTTGGTCAGTATTTATATAAGGTTGTGAAGAGGACCAAAGTGCATTTCAAATGACTTCATATGAATTTTACAAAGATCTGGCTGTTTTTTTGTTTTTTTTTTTATTTTGCAAATATTAGAATCACCTTTTTTTTTTGCTAAAAGAAAAATCAATGCCAGATATTTATTTATTTTCAATTAAAAATGTATATACAGCCTTGATTGTGATACTATCTTTTAATTTCAATATGAAATATTTTCATTTTTTGCACATCCAATTTTTTATTATGTATTTAATTTCTTCCTTTTTTTAGAATGAGTGCCGACATTCTTAATTACACCAACCAGGGGGTAGTGAGCAGCTCCCTCTTTGCCATACCTGGATTACCTCCTCCTTCTGCCGTCAGTTCTAGTCATTCATCCAGGACCAGGAGGCCAAAGTAAGTCAATAATCTAGAGATGATTTAGAAACTGCATTTATAAGGAAAATATTCCTTATAAAACATTGTCCAGTGCCATTTATAAATGAAGCACAGCTACTAAAAAAATCATACATGTTAATGAGTTGCTGAGATGAAAAATTTAAATTGGACGGTAAATGTTGAGCTAGTATATGTGTTGTACACAAGCATTTTTTTTTTTGGAAAAAGTGGGTATACTTTCTTTTTAGCTCACCTGAGCCGAAGGCTCAAGTGAGCTTTTCTGTTCACATTTTGTCCATCGTCCGTCCCTCTGTCCAGCTGTCTGTCTAGCTGTCCGTCTGTCCGTCCGTCTGTAAATTTTTCACATTTTCAACTTCTTCTCAAGAACCACTAGGCCAATTTTAACCAAACTTGGTACAAAGCATCCTTGGGTGAAGGAAAATTTAAATTGTTAAAATGAAGGGCCAAGTCCCCTCATAAGTGGAGATAATCAAGAAAAGACAAAAATAGGGTGGGGTCATTAAAAAATCTTCTTCTCAAGAACCACTGGGCCAATACGGCTGAAACTTATGTGGAGGCACCCTGGGATAGTGTAGATTTCAAATTTTACAAATCATGACCCCTGGGGGTTGGGCAGGGCCACAATGGGGAATCAAAGTTTTACATAGAAATATATAGGAAAAATCTTTGAAAATCTTCTTCTCAAGAACCACTGGGCCAGAAAAGCTGAAACTGATGTGGAAGCACCCTGGGGTAGTGTAGATTCTAAATTGTTCAAATCATGACCCCCGGGAGTAGGGCTGGGCCACAATGGGGAATAAAAGTTTTACATAGAAATATATAGGAAAATTTTTTGCAAATCTTCTTCTCAAGAACCACTGGGCCAGAAAAGCTGAAACTGATGTGGAAGCATTGTCGGGTAGTGTAGATTCTAAAATGTTCAAATCATGACCCCTGGGGGTAGGGCGGGGCCACAATGATGAATCAAAGTTTTATGTAGAAATATATAGGAAAAATCTTTGAAAATCTTTTTTTCAAGAACCACTGGGCCAGAAAAGCTGAAACTGATGTGGAAGCATTGTGGGGTAGTGTAGATTCTAAATTGTTCAAATCATGACCCCCGAGGGTAGGGCCGGGCCACAATGGGGCATCAATGTTTTACATAGAAATATATAGGAAAAATCTTTGAAAATCTTCTTCTCAAGAACCACTGGGCCAGAAAAGCTGAAACTGATGTGGAAGCACCCTGGGGTAGTGTAGATTCTAAAATGTATTACAAGGGGGAAATCTGGTAAAGAACAATATGACAAAAGATTCTCAGGTGAGTGATGTGGCCCATGGGCCTCTTGTTTAAGTTTCAATCCAAATATGCTGATTGAGTCTTGGTATTTCACTATGGATATGCCAGTATCTTCGTCATCTAGCTTTATCATATTTAGAATAGTCTTCACTTTAATTAAGGCAGCTATTACTATGAATTATCATCCTCTTTGAATGACAAATCTAAGCAATCATATGGCCAATGAATAAATTGTTGTTTTTTTTTTATTTGAAAATACATGATTGTAATAATGATCTTTTAACTAATTTTAATTTACATATGGATGTATTTGTAATCAGATGGGTATGTTGTTAATTTTGTGATTATCAATTTTAAATATCTGAATCTTCATGAGGTCTGATGAAAATTCTTCAAATTAAAACATTTTCTTTTTGAGGCTAAGAAAAAAAATCATGAAGTCCAAACTGAAAGATAGAAGGAGTCATTCATACATATACATGTATAAACAAGTGACTTGCTCTGAAGGCTCAAATGATGATTCATTAAAAAAGTGCTGTTTCTATATTTTTTTTAGCTCTACTGGTCAGAGACCAGAAGAGCTTATGCGATAGTAATGCGTCCGTCGTCCGTCCGTCTGTCTGTCTGTCTGTCTGTAAACAATTTTTCAAAATGCTACTCCTCCTACAGTTTTGGTCCGATTTCAATATAACTTGGCACACAAGTAGACTACACTAAGATACATAATTTTATGCTTCGTTTTTTCATTTCGATGAACGGTGTTGCCGTGGTTACTAAAAATAGAAATTTCTGTGAAATTCTTTCAAAATGCTACTCCTCCTACAGTTTTGGTCTGATTTCAATATAACTTGGCACAAAAGTAGACTACATTAAGATACATAATTCTGTGCATCGGTTTTTGATTTCCATGAACGGTGTTGCCATGGTTACTAAAAATAGAAATTTCTTTGAAATTCTTTCAAAATGCTACTCCTCCTACAGTTTTGGTCCAATTTCAATATTACTTGGCACACAAGTAGACTACACTAAAATACATAATTCTATGCATCGGTTTTTGATTTCGATGAACGGTGTTGCCATGGTTACTAAAAATAGAAATTTCTTTGAAATTCTTTCAAAATGCTACTCCTCCTACAGATTTTCCGATTTCAGTATAACTTGGCACACAAGTAGACTACACTAAGATACATAATTCTGTGCATCGGTTTTTGATTTCGATAAACGATGTTGCCATGGTTACTAAAAATAGAAATTTCTGTGAAATTCTTTCAAAATGCTACTCCTCCTACAGTTTTGGTCTGATTTTGATATAACTTGGCACACAAGTAGACTACACTAAGATACATAATTCTTTGCATCAGTTTTTGATTTCGATGAACAATGTTGCCATGGTTACTAAAAATAGAAATTTCTGTGAAATTCTTTCAAAATGCCACTCCTCCTGCAGTTTTGGTCTGATTTCAATATAACTTGGCACACAAGTAGACTATACTAAGATACATAATTCTGTGCATTGGTTTTTATTTTGATGAGTGGCAAGGATCATTTTTCTATTTATTGCTAATTTAAAGTCTCAAGTCCCAACTGCTACTTTTCTCTTCCTTTGTTTTAAGTATAAACCAGTAGAGCTACAATCTCGACAGAGACTTCTGGTTTTTATATTGAATGGCTTTTTTCCTTCCTCGAGTACAGGTTTTGAAAAAAAAATTGAATCTATTACTCATGAAGTAATTTAAAAGTATGTTTGCTGAATAATCACTTCACAAAAGGTGTTTGAATAATTTATTTAAAGTGTATTTTTCACCCTTAAAAAATTCTAAATTAAAGTCTAGTCAAACTGTCTAAAATTGTAAAATAGCACCAAATTGTAGATTGTTTTTAGATAAACTCATTTGAATAGAGGTATATACATGTATAAACAGTCACAAGAACTTTACGAAATGTATAAACAGTGTGATTAAACCGATATCATGTTACTATGGAGCAACCGGCAAGTGCATGTGAAAAAAATAAATTACAGCAATATTTAATGTCAGTGTCAAATGAAAGAACAACAGGCACCGCAGGAGTTACAAAATACATAAGACTAGTAAAAAATTGTCAGTGTTGTTGCAAATCAAAGTAAAATCTAGCGGCAGACATAACCGGTGTTAAAAGCTTTCACCCGACTTTCCCCTTATTGCAGGTTGAAACAAAATCAATACAATGTAGATATTCAATTTTCTTTTTTCCCAATCGATTTTCCTAATCGGGATTCAATGTTCGGATTCACCTCCCTAGAAATGAAAAACTTTGTATCCGGAAACATGTACTTCTATTCACCCAGGTAACATAAAATTTTTCTAAACATTTGTAAAGTTTTTATGCTACGATTCTCTGAATTGTTGCAACATGTTTTGCTTGTGTGTATTTTTCCATTATTTTTTTTTTTTACTTTTGATAGATTGTCTTCTTTTTTTAAGAAAAAAAACATTATTGGTAATAAATGAAGACAGGGATCATGTAGAAAATCAATTTTTATACATGTATATTTTATGAGTCGATATTGTGAATATCCCATCCATAACGATGCATGCAAGATTTAAAAAGTTCAAAAAGAACATTCTTAAATTATTTCTTTGTTTACTTACACCAACAATTATCGGATAGTGCTTATCCACTGGTTGTGAGTGGGATAGATCTTTTATCAAACCCGCGACAGGGAACTATTCCCCGAGGGCTTGCCCGAGGGGAATATATCCTGTTAATGCTACTGAAGTCATTATGACATCATCAGTCAGTAGATTTATCGCTGGATATCAAAATTGGAGGCAAAAATTGCATGAAAATTTTCCGAGGGTGGATAGCAAAAACTATACCCCGGGGTATAGCTTTGCTATGCGTAAACTATAAAAGATAGCTATTTTACCTTCTGAACTTTATATAGGAAACATTTTAACAGAAGTATAATAATGCTTAATATGCCGACTATTTTTGTATGTTAATTAAGGATATCCGATCCTCAGCCAGGAAGGAAAACTCCAAAAATTAATATTTTATTTGAAATGCATCAAAATAAACCTTGAAAATGATTTTTTTTTCATGCAACAATTTCCATTTTATTCGTCTTTATAAAATTCAAGGTTTTTGAAGTCTTAGAAAAGGTCTTATAAAAGTTGACATTTGTACCCTATAAAAAGAAAAAAAATAGTACAGTTTCCGAGAAATAAGATTTTCTTGAATTCAGCCTTTGATAAAAATGATTATTAGCATGATATGAAATCAGAAGTGATTTGTGGTGTCTTGCAATGACAGCAAAAGCCTTTTACACTATGTATAATAGAATACATAACGGAAATAGAAGACAAAAAAATACCAAATAAGTATAAAATTTATGACAATTTCTCTAAATGCCTGGATACCTATCATTTTTTAACCTAAAATATTGTTGTTCATCAATTTGCAATTAGAAAATACATTGCTGATATTCCAATTTGCTTTTTCTGCAAAAATATTGGAGATTTGACTATTTTCCCTATATAATATGATTAACTTTAATATTTTACTTTAAAGAAATACTGTGGATAAATTTACATAACTTTGTGGATTCAGAGATACTTTTATGAGTATTTTTGATTACTTAACTGCTAATTTTATAAACCTGAGGATCGGACTATCTGATCATGAAATATCTGGAAACTGTCCTTCTATCCCGTCATGATTCCGCTATTTCCGACTTACGATGCAACAGTTTGTAGACTTAATGCATATAGGTACAGGCACAGGCCTTTGGATCTCTTAAAAATAAATTGTGTGTGTAAAAAAGATTTTACACCTCAATTTTTTTCTAAGCGATCTAAAGGCCTGCGGGTACTGGTTTAGAGATTGTGTATTACTAAGAAGACTTTAACAGGTTATTTGGATTTTAAAATATTTTTTATTAGGTGATATTTTAGTAGCTTTGAAAAAAAAATATTTGTTTTCTTAAAATATCGTTTTTACATTCATTCAGCATCCTAAATACAGTGCACTTTTTTTCAGCTTTTAACATGTGTTAAATTATCATTCTGTCTTGAAACAAATGGTTCACATTTACTACATATAGTAAATAAGGAATAAGTGGTTGTGCTTGCCAAAGGATTTCTTTAATGTAAAATTTATATTTTTCCTTAAAACTTCTAAAGAAAAATCTATACATTTTGATAGCAACAGCTATTCCTGCATATAGACATGTTTATAGCGATTTCATTTGAAAAAAAAAATCAGCTTTGCATTGGAATTTTAAAATGGTTTTACACCATTGTATAATTTCTCTTTCCTTTGTAAACAGAAATTAAGTTTCTAGTTTATTGAAACTTTAAAATGCTTTTAATTGTGTGTCGTAGATTCTTGAAAAAAAATAAACGATGCATTTAAATTGAATTCTGTTTTCTGATTTAAACGTCCAGAATGATGTAAAGACTGAAGTTATTCATACAAACATGCCCATAAAGTTTCAGGATCAAAACCAGGCAGTTTAATTGTTTTACTTCTTTGATGAACCATGATTATGGAAACAGAACCTGTACTTAAGACCTCAACCTGCTAATATCACGTTACATATTGCAAGAAAGATTCCATTCATTTATAACAGGCTATTGGTATTCAATGTAAAAATTAATGATTCACAAAGCTGATCTTGATAGATTTAATCTTGGTTGATTATAACGTCCAAGATTGTTTGTTTACGTGCTTGTATGATGGAAGTAGCTAATTATTATTCGACTTTAAGGTCAGGCTTATTTTCTATAAAACTTTTTAAAAAAAATATGCATTAAAAGCACCTGTATTCTTAATGATTTTAGATTTCCCCCAATACATTGAAACATACATTCCTTTTGTAAATGTTTCATGTAACTCCTTTCGCTGTCTCCCTCAATCACAATATTTTGCATTGTATATTTTTTAAGAGTAGCCCTTTGGTCACACATCTATTTTTGTATAAAAGAGTGACCAGCATTGTTTCTTTTAAAAAAAAAGTTTTTATTTTTCAAGCACTTTTAGCAGTGGATGAATTAAGAAGATAACGAACAATAAGCATACTCTAAAGTCCATTGAAGAACATGCACATACCAGGCGCAGAGTACACACGAACCTCTAAAACATCAGTTGTGGGATCGATCAGGTGCCTTGGAGGAGTACCCATCCCCTGTCAACGTCACATCCGGTGTGTGCTCCTTTTCATGCTCGAGTAAACGAAAAAAAAAAACCGTAGTCAAATCCGTAGAAAATAATGGCGTAACAATTTGTATGTAAAAAGAAAGTATTTTTTTTTAAATATCATATATTTTATTGGATTTTGTCAAAAACAAAAGGCATAATGCTTTCTGATTATGAAACATTGTTAAGTTACTTTAAAGAAAAATACGAATTGTTTCTTTTAAATATTTTTTTTTCTCATATTGAAATAAATTTCTAACCAATTTGAAAGTCCGAAATGAACGGATCTGCTTCCGTGAATAGCGTATTTCAATGACATTCCCTTTCCTTGCTTGTAACTGCAGACACATATCTTTCTAATGAGATTATAAAATCGGTAGACAAAATGTCTTATTAGTCTTCGAAAAGGATTATTTTTTCAAAAAATCTGTAAAGTACACACCTATATATAAAAAAAATTAACAAGAAGTACTATTTCGTCACTTTTTATTAAAACTTGCATTTCATTTCAATCTTTTCTTTGCAATGATATATTTTTTAAAACAATCTTTGGCTAAAAAGATACCTGATGAACTTGACACAATACTTAACGAAAGAGCAATAAAGAGATAAATCGTCTATATAAACGTACCGGGAATACCGTATATCTGTTTACCTAAAATAATTATTGCTGTAAAACAATTCATCTCAAGTTAACCAATTTGAAGAGTTTTAAGTTCTTTAAGGTTACAATTATCCTTTGGATGTATTTATAAAGAAATATTTTAAATACAGATTTACTTCAAAGAAAATTGTTTTCGATACTCTGGTTAAAATAAGTAAAATAACAAAAGGTTGAGGAAAATATTATCGTTAATAATCAGATGATGGGATTTGATGATAAATTAAGTGGAAAATACGCTTTAATAAAATAATCCGACAAGAATTTAAAAAAAAAAACAACACTGGAGACCTGTTTCACTGCAAATATCACCAGAATGAACCTAACCTTTCCAACTCATGAATATCGGTATGTAAATACAAGTACAACAGTGGACATGTATATAAAAATATCGGTACTTTTTTTAAATTCAAAACTTTATTAGGTTGAACTGCAATTTGCTGAAGCTAAGTCGAGTTAACAATTTTTATCATTGTATATATTGCTCCTGTGGAGCTCACACTTTTCTGATTTAAACAGAATCCCCATTTTGGCACCATCTTACTTTAATTTTTAAGACTTCATGTCTGACGTCTCTTTTTTTTAAATGTTGACAAAGTATTTTTTCTAACTCTGGCTTGTTTCTTCAGAAATTGTGGTTTACATATGAGAATTCAAATTGCCTTGAAGATTTGAAAACGATTAACACTCCTAGATTCTTTTCTCATTTTCTTCAATGGATGTGTCCTTTGTATAATTATCTCCTTTTTTATCTTTCGGGTTCCACCCAATGAGTGTGAGCTGTCTTATTTTCCAGTTCTGATTCTCACAATGTACGATTCTTCTTTTTCTTTCCTGACTCAATTTCCTACAGAGATTTTCAGTATGTTATCTCCTTTTATTCAACATACATGTACAATAATAGGTTTTGTTTGCTTTTCAATTTCTAGTATTCTTGTATCGTTTTAAAATGCTCACCCCGAAAATGTATTTCATTTTGCAATCACCTTTTGATGGTTAAAAGGAGGACATTTTTAACAATACTACCAATTTTTGCAGTATAATTTGAAGCTACATCACAGTGAAATACCCCAAAATTTCTATTTCACTCAAGAAGGTTCATACCATACAGAATATAACAGGCTCATCATGGATGTACACATTTTCAGCTTTGTGACTTTCCTTTTTAAACCATATCATTTGGATACTTTGTTGTTTTTAATTCAAAGTTTTCGGACTTTTAACGTTTATTCTTTATTCCAACCGAGGGTTCTTATATTTTCTGAAACCATTTGCTTTTAAGTCAGTCTCTTGTTAAGGAACTTTTTTCTCCTATCCAAATCTCCTAGTTAGTGAAGACATAAACAAGAACAACTGTTTGATACTTTTCCAGCTATTTCATAGATTGGTGTTAATTTTCACCTTGAATGGCTGAACATCAAGTCCTACATTCATGTATATGTATGCATACAATGCTATTAAATTAAAGCACATACCGTTTATTTGAACAAGAAATTTACTACTAATACAGCAGATGACCTTCGAAATTCCCTCGACAATTCGTCTATAGGTCAGTGCAAGTGTTTATTCCTCTCCATTCTGTGTCAGCCAAATCCAATACACAAATGAATTGTTCGAAAAATTTAAAGGGTCTAAACATTCACGTATACTTGAGCACATGAATATGCTTTTAGAACATAACAGGGATTCAAAATTGATCTTCCAGATATGTATTTTCCGACAATGATATGAAAGTTTAGGTTACTGCAAGGAACGGTGGATTTTATTTTTCCTCTACCTACGTCAACTTTTGATTAGACACGTACATTGGTTGATTTTTACTAATCTCTGTGATGAAATGTTCAAATGACTGCATACAAGTTCTTAAATATTTAGAAATTTTATCACCGGATTCTTGACGTAAATGGATTGAGTTTGTGTGAATCTTTCATTAATATTGGATTTGTTAATGTTATCATCTTCAGTCGTTTGGAAAAATGGAAGCTTACGAAAGAAAAAAATATTAGCGGCGTTCAATTTGTAACGCCCTTGAGCTACTATCTATATTTAACAATTCCACGAAAGGACATCGATGAATCTTCCTCCACAACTGGATACCAGCTGACGACCACTTTTACCAGAAGTCAGGGACTTTCTTGCACGGTTAACCCGGATTAAGGTGCACAGATTTGATCCCCAGTGTTTACTTATGGATCTAAGTCGACAACCTTTTCCCAATGACAACAAAGCCGAATGAATAGCTAGAGACATACGAAAAAAATACCCAGTCTTGCTGTCCACACATCTATAAATTTATCATTTCATCCATCGATTTCCCGTAGGTAAAGGTTTGTGATGACTGACGTACTACCACAACTCGCTAACCAGCCCAAGTTCTTCACTAACCAGCCTAAATCCCTCTCCTTTGATGAGAAGAAGCTAACTACATACCCAAAGTCATTCCTTACTGAGGCCGAGGTACCTTCCACTGGTTCACAGCCAACCTTTACTACTTTCTTGCCCAATGTACAGTCCGAAGGATACACACTGACCTCCTATGCTTCCTATATCGACGATCCTCGAAAACTCGTGATACATTATGTGTAAGTGTGGATAGGGGATACCTTTCTCTCTCTCTCTTTCTCCCTCTCTCTCTCATTGCTATGTAAATTTACATGAGATAAAGAATTTGCACAAATCCAGCATTAAGGCAACACGATTGATAATTTTTCAGCATTCGTGTCTCATAAAAAACTTTTCATTCAACTTTCACAGTCTTAAACAATTTCATTGTGAGGACTTTGTTTACAAATAAAGATATAGTGCATTGTATTTTCAAAAGCATCTGTTTTTGCTGACTTATGGAAAACATTTATACATTGTAAACAGGCTTTATATATTCTCTTGAAATAGTTAAACCTACATTTTGAAGTGAACCCTCTCTAAACTGTGTTTAAAATATTGGTAACTTTTTATCCGATGCAATAAAAATCAATGTACCTTTTTTTGCATTGACAACTTGACGTCAGGTTTGCCATACAGGTGTAAACTATAGAAGTCTTGTGTCAATAAAGTCATGAGTAAATCAGAAAGATTGTGAGCTGTTCAATCGCTGGAGTTTTTACGTAAAAATAAAAACCAAGTTTTGCATTTTAAATTTCCGAGAAGTGTTTTTAAATATTATCACTTAAGTGAAGCAACATTCTGTTAAACTATTAAATTATTGATCAAATAACATTTTACACTTCATATGCAACAGACTTCGTAATATTTCAAAAATCTGAAGTAGAAATTGATCTCTCGTCGCATTAAACTATGGTCTGGATATTTATTTTAAATGCAGATAAATCAAACAGGAGAAGATTGAATGTGCATAATGAGGGGTTATTATCTCCACCATTCAATGAACATTTCTTCACCCTCACAGCTTAATCAAGACAGGGCTTTAGGAAGAAACCAGAATAAGTATTTAAATCTTGATTGAGCTGTGACTGTCGACCTTTGGGTTTGTACAGAGTTGCATCAATTTGTTCCTACACCTTTTTATATTGATATTGGAACAAACAAGTAACTCGTTCAAACATCTATCAGGTAGAAAGTAATTTGTGTCAACTTTTTAAATTAAAAGTGCGATGATTAAAATTTGATTATTGTCATTTTCATTTTCATTTATTTTCTCATGAATTTCAGTGTTAACGTTGCTATTTTTAAAGTTTACTGTTTGCTACAAAATAAGAAAGATTTTAGACCGTTTTGAAGAATGTACGTACCATGTTTGTACTATATTTGATTGACATGTAAAAACACGTCTATTTCTGATGAAGGACTTGAAATTTATTACGGATCACTTTTATCAGCGATAACCTCTTTCCCTATTGGCTTTTTGTCACAAGAAATACACTTAAAGATAAGATTGAAATTGAGTTGTAAATAAGGAATACCTTGAAGAACGTGTCGTGGGCAACTTCCTTTTAACCACGTGGATTTTGTTATTGACCTTTTTGCTGTAATAGTCATTGGTTTATTGGATAAAGATATACATGTATATCCAGGTTATTTTTAAGATATTGATATACGATGATTTTATAAATATTATTTTTACAATTTTCATGCTTTGACAAAGTACATAATATAGTATATCAATACAAACGTATATAAAAGTTAACAAATTTATGTTTTAAACGTGACTTTCAAATTAATCAAGTTTTTATTGTTTTCAGATCAACTCCAGCTTCTATTCGAGTTTCACTTAATGCCAATACGAATCTCAACAATGCAACATCAGTGGCCCCTTCAAAGATAAACAGGCCACGTACAGCCGCTGCAGTATTATCTGCCAAATCAGAGTAAGTGCTAATGACATTTTTTTCAACTCACAGTGTCACATGGTGGAATCAGTTTGCATTGATTTTATTCGATTTTGCTGAAAAGAAAAAAAAACTATTTTATGTTTCCTTTAAATCGGAATTTCAAAAAGTATATGTTTTGGATTTCAAAATATATTTTGGAATACATGGGATACATTAACAAACTCTATTGATGTAATTAAGGTCTCGTGAAAATTTTTTTGGGGGAGAGGGGTGGGGGTATTTTGACATCGCACTCTAGCTTTTGTACTTCAACAGAACATAATTAACAGCATATATCATTAAAAATTTTTTAAAATCAAAGTTTCCTTTTTAAGTGCATGTCATTTGTATTCGATATATTTCATTTAACTTACTACATGTAAGTTTACTCACACTAATTTTTAGAAGATTTTGATCTTCGAGAAAAATTGAATTCTAAATGAAATTCATTTTGATTTAAGTAATTTTTGGTGCGTAGGACACAAAAAAACCTTTGCATAATATTTTATGTATTTTAAGTTAACCTACGATTAAAATCTAAATAAAGGCCAAAAGTTTAAATCATTTGTAAATTTATTTATTGATGCTAGCTCATTTATCTAGCATTAAACTCTTAATCATGCAATATTTATATTAATGGGGGGCATGTTTATTTACTAAAAAATATATATATTACTTTTAAATCTCTTCCAAATAGTACTGGAAAGGATTTTGTCAATAATATTAATGTGAAAGATATTTATTATTGAGTAAAGATGTGAGGAATGTAGAAACATTTTCGTTGATACGATGTTTTGATTCAAATAAATGATCAAATATTAAAAATAAACTGTATAACTCTTATTTGATGGTTTACTCAAACGTGGAATTGTGCATGGTACATAGAAGCCTGCAAGAGTCTTTTCCTATATACGGAAAAGTAAATATGTACACAGTACATATAAAACAGTATTAAAATTAAAGGTATGATAAAAGAGTACATATATTTAAAGAAAATAAAAGGGAATTTAAAGAAAATATACAATTTTATTTTGTAATTTTTTTGTGTGAGTAAACTTACGATAACTAGTATATCATAGACATAAAGTATGTCAGTTACAATTTATAAAGATTTAATTGAGTCTGGTAACTTATTTTTTACCAACATTGAATTTCGAATAAAAGTTTTTGTAACGTACATTACTTTTTCTTAAACATGACTTCAGTTACATATTTAAAAAACAACATAAAAGATGATTTTCAATGAAAAATCAATTGTTAGAATTAAATTGACTATAAACCTCTTGAGTGTTAAGAGTTTAAAATGAAGATGACCTTAATTAAATGCTAAACAGAATTGCATAATATTACATAATGAACAGACAGCTTATCCTAGTATGAAAAAATAAAGAAATTGTTCGGAACATTAATAATGTTTGTGAATTATTTAAGTTACGGTGTGTATTTTATTTTAGTCTGTTAAGTCAACCAACTCTTGATGGCCCACTTTTTCTAAAAAAGAAATAGGCTTTGCTAGTGTTATGTGATAAATTTTCAAAGGCGTTGACGCCCCAATCACTAATTCTTTGAATAAATATTTAACTTATTTTCAATTAAGTTTTCCACCCTGATATGCTTGTCAGGTGTATTGCTAGTTTTGATAAGTTGAGTTCGGACGCCTGCTCTTATCACCTAGAGGTTTAGAAATATATGACCTTATGCGTGCCACTCTTTAGAAGTTCAAAATAACGAGAACAATATATTTATTTAATTACAGGGTTCAATTAGTTTTCTTTTAATTAATATAACATAAATAACATACAAGTTTCATGTTATTTCAAAATTGATTTTAAAACTGCACATCAAAAGATTTCTTTGTCAGTTGTTGAAGCATTGATACCAGAGTCAAAATGACCAAACCAAACCAAAACATTTATGTATGAAATAAAACTTACCCCATTCTAGGTCTAGCTGTGATCGTGTGTCCCAGGTAGAACATGAACCCACAAGACGCCACAACCTAGAAAACCACATGCCTGCCAAACGCAACAAACCACCGCCATGGCAAAAGAATCTAGACGTCAGTATTTTCCGCTGAGCAATCGGCATATTCTAGTTGTTTTTTGTTGATAACTGATGCTATATTTACCTGTTTTCTATGCTAATTTTGGTACTTACAGACTCCCCTGGTACCGTTTGTCACGGGGCCTGGCTATATCTTGTCCAGGAGCAAATCAAAGTTCGCTGTCACCATCAAGGTTAAGAGTATTTTGGGATTAAAACTTTGAACCTGTTTGTTCTTATAGCAGAGGAATCACTTTACCACAGCAATAAAAAGAATAACTTGATAAGTCTCTTTATGTTCTTAGTATAGTCTACTTGCATGCCACATTATATTATAATCAGACTTAAACTGCAGGAGGAGTAGCATTATGAGAGTTTTTGACAGAAATTTCTAATTTTAGTTACCATGGCAACACCGTTTTCAAAAACCGATATATAAAATGTAGTTTTTATATTGAAATCAACCAAAACTGTTATTTAAATTTCTTGATATACAGAATTATGTTTTACTTGTATGCCAAGTTATATTGAAATCAGACCAAAACTGTAGGAGGAGTAGCATTTTTAAAGAATTTCATAGAAATTTCTATTTTTGAACACCGTTCATCGAAATCAAAAACCGATACACAGAATTTTTTTTTAGTCTATTGTGTGCCAGGTTATATTGAAATCATAAAAGTCTTTGTTTCACAGAAATTTCTATTTTTAGCAACAACGGCAACACCGTTCATCGAAATCAAAAATCGATACACAGAATTATGTATCTTAGTGTGGTCTACTTGTGTGCTAAGTTATATTGAAATCAGACCAAAACTGTAGGAGGAGTAGTATTTTGAAAGAATTTCACAGAAATTTCTATTTTATTTCATTGATACACAGAAATGTTCTTAGTATTTTATATTGAAATCAGACCAAAACTGTAGGAGGAGTAGCATTTTGAAAGAATTTCACAGAAATTTCTATTTTTAGTAACAAAGGCAACACCGTTCATCGAAATCAAAAACCGATACATACTTGTGTGCCAAGTTATATTGAAATCAGACCAAAACTGTAGGAGGAGTAGCATTTTGAATGATTGTTTACAGACAGACAGACAGACAAAAAAGAATAATAGGAAACGACTTTATGTAGATTTTTATGCAATATTTCACTGGTAAATATTTCTCTTGTCTGGAAATAAGTCCATTCTATTTAGCACATACAAAATAGAGAAAAAATACGTACTAAAAATCAGATTGATTATAATTTAAGTCAATATCTATACAAATTATAGCATATTGAACATTTATTTGAAAAAGTGCTCTCTCTTCCATAAGCCATGTTAAATAGAGTATCATAGAACTTGTTTATAAATTACAAATAATGTATCAGTACATAGAAATTATTTATAAATCACAAATATGTTTTTCATGAATTACAGACCATCCTCTCGACAGTCTAAGTAATGTTTGTTCCTTACTGAGTTATGTTCAAATTAACTTAAATGATGATGGTTTTATGCGTTTCCGAAGATAGGAATTAATTTTCTTTTAACATTTGAAGTTCTGTGTGTCAAACATTTAACACATCATAAAGAATCAATATGATACTTCAATCAAAAATAATAAATCATGTATCAGAGTTTGAATTGATCTTTATGTACTGTTAAATAAAAAAGTATTGATTAGTTCCTCTTTACCCTGATTAATTAAACCATTTACCGTAGAGTGGAGAAAGAGGCACCGAAGGTGCCTGGAAAGGAAAATACTAAATTCCTTGAGCAAATTATGGAGAGGTATCTAGATGAACAATTTTCCTTGCATTCAAGTCCAGCACTCCATTAATGTTTCTTTTTCCTTATTCCTTTATTCAAGAATGAACACTAAAGTGTTTTGTGACTGAATATTATAATCAAGAGTTTGTTGATGATTTACTCTAACTTTTGATTCTATAGTTTACAAATTTGTTCAAATTCAACGAACCTTGAGTTGCAAAACTTCAACATGAAAGAAGCTTGTATGAAAACTAGTGTGAAAATAACAAATGTGTGTTGTGCATTTATTAATAATTTAAATATGCAATTATTATATAAAAGTTTATATTATAAAATTTTTTTCCCCAAAATTGTATGATTTTCATTTAAATGGTATTTTATGAAGGTTATTTTAATAGATGGTAATATAAAATCCATATAAAAGGCCATATTAGCGCTTATAAAAAGAATAATAAACAATTAACTGATGCAAGGACAATTTTCAAACGTTTTAGTATATTGTCTGCTCTTGAAATAGGGATACAATCATCGAGCAATTACAGCAGCAAATCTCCGACCTTTCTTTGTACTTAGAGGAGGAACGAGTAAACCATCGACAGACTAAACAGAAGGTGTGTGTTCATCATAGCGTTTCTCTTTTATTTCTAAATCATTTTTACTCCCAATTAATATTTTCGTTCCCATAAGTACACCTTACTTATATGTAATTATGCGTATTTATTACTCTTTTTTTGTCCTGAATTATTTTTTCAGGCAGAGGAATTTCTAAAAGACAAAGTTGATGAACTGAACAATCAACATAGGGATGCCATTAGGTGACTCTTTATCTTATAAATCTGTTAAAATTTACTTTACCAGTTCATTTTTAGACTGGAACTGTAATTTCATACTTACCTTTTGAAGTAGAAGTGTATATAGCTGATTTATCTGGTATACATTTACTTGCTTCTTTCTAATGTGGTAAAATGTTCCATTTCCAATATGGTTGAATGTTTTATCAGAGATTTACAAGATGATCATAGAGATGATATGGAGAAACTCCGTCTCAGTATCGAAGCAGATCACCAGGCTTACAAAACAGCAGCAGAGGGACAAATCTGTAAGTAAATAAAATAATGTAGTCCTATAGTTTTGTCCATCTATTCAGTGTAATTTTAGTGTAGGCAAATTAGACCTGAGTCCAATTTTCTGCATCTTCTCTGTGTTTTAAGAACGGACATGGCACATAGTTTCATCTATCTGTTCATCTTCTTGGCATTTAAATGAGAACTCTGTATGTGAATGTTACAGAGTTCTTAAATTCTGACACCTCCATGTTTTGTGTGATTCCTACTGTAATGGTTGTTCAAAAAATCCACCATTTGATGCCCCAGTCACTATATCTAAATGTGATTTTGGAGTAAATTAGGGATTTGTGATTCCTAAAATTTGAATCAAAAGATTTCTGTTAGTTTTGTATTCATTACATTTCATGTATGGACCATGGGTTTTGTGGGAGGTTTTGTCAAAGTTTCAACAAAGTGAGACTTTTGAAAGAAAAACAGAAGCGACATATGTCAACAATTAGTGTTAAATAAAAACTTTAACAATTATAATGCCCCAAATCTGAATGCATTTAACAGTTTAACCAGCTAAATTGTTTGTTAAGAAAATAAATGGTTTAGTTTGAAAAGAAGTAAATCTTACATCTCTGGAACTTTAATTAATGTTTTCTTTCAGTAAAAATGAAGAAAGAAATAGAATTTCTACAAGGCGCATTTGAGTCATATAAAAGTTCACTTCATCAAGATATGGACGATAAGTGGAACAACCGAGAAAATGATCTGAAACTTCAACTTCAGGAGGAAAAACAGGCTGCTGTCCACGAAATGAGTAGGATTTATAATATTTTAATGTTTTCAATTCATTTGTGAGCTTAGTTTTTAAAGATAACAAATTATTATGAATTGTAATTTTATGTGAATAATTCCTGACAGAAATGAAAGTGATACAGGAGAGGAATGTAGAGAGGATTGCAATGCAGAAAGATCATCAGAAAACCATTGAAAGTCTACGCAAGGAACACAAAAAAGAACTGGATGTAAGTACCATCTTAAAAAGCAAAATTTGTCTTCTTTTGGAAAGGAAGAATAAGAATAATACTGCAGTCTGTTGAAAAACAAAATTCATTAACTACATAAAGATTAGAACATGCTTTTTTCTGTAGGCTTTAGTAAGGAAATTTTCAAATGCAGCTGCTGATTTGGAAAGGTTAAAGAAAACAACAGCGGAATTAAAGGTAAAATTAAATAATTCTTTATAATTTTCGATTTACCATGACTCACAACATATTATTTTATATCCAATAGAAACTTTTATGTATGATTATTTCCAACCTGATCTGACTATGGATTTATACATGTACAAAATCAAGACAAAGGGCATATATTGTTGTAGCTTATTGACAGGGGATGCTTTCTCCTCCTGGCACCTGAACCCACCTCTGACGTTTCCAATTGTCAGTAATTGCTCTTACTTTAAATTGTTCATTAGGAATTTTGCGCATGATTGCTGTTCATTATCCTCATATTTTTTGTAGGAAACAAAGCGTGATCTAGAGACCATAACCACTGCTTATAACGAAACCTGTCAACAGCTGGCCAATACTTCCAGAGAACTTGCTGACACGGTATGTTTTAAAGTATTCACCGTGTCCAGGATGCACATGTACCTAATCAGTACTTAATAAGTCGAACGTCCGAGTATCGAATACTAAAATCGGTACTCGGTTACTCGGATGTGTATTTTTGAATATTTCTATGTTTATTTATTAATGCATTAAACAATCTGTTTTAAAACGTAAAATACTCATTGCACTTGTACATACAGTAATCATGGTTTCCTACTCCTCTAAATAACCGTTATCGCCCGTGGCCATGTTTATACAGTAATTATCGTGACCAAGCACCTGTTACCTGGCTTTTCTCACCTTCGGCTGTCTTCTACCCTAATTTAATGATTTGCTTTATTTGTTTTCACTGAACATCGTTTAAGGTCTGTTATTATTAAATAAATTAGACAATTTTGTCAAATCTCCGAGAAGACGTAAATTCTCGAGAAAAGAAACAGATGATATTACACGTGCGATTGTTGATATGTCTGTGTTTGATTACATGCCAATACATGAACAAATGGTTGAAGGCAAAGGCTTTAAAAATATGATGTCCATAGTTGCACCTCACTACAAAATACCATTCCGTAATACTATAAAATCTAGGATCGAAAAGTATACGAAAATCGTAAAATCCGCTCTGTTAGAACTTGGTGAAGTTCAAGTCAAATTGTAGGACTGATACCTGGACGTCAAACGCAACAAAGATTTACATTACAATTACGGAGTAGATTTTTTTTAAACAAAAACACTGTGAACCACTAACGATTTTATTTCTTGTGATTATCTGATAAATAAATTGAACTTTAAAAAATGTTGTATTAAATTTCGTCGGGCACGAAGTGCTCATCATTGTTAAAACAGAAATGCATGAACTGGTAAACCTTCTATCAGAGCACGTGGTTTTATTTCTACAAGAGTTTACAATGTTTTACATTCATCAATTTACCTGTTTATATGTATTTACACTTTTACCGAGTACTCGGGTACTCGATCGCAAAAACGTCCGAGTAACCGAGTATTAAAAATTGACCGATTTGACATCCCTAGTACTTATATATTTTATTTTGATGGAATTGAAAAATAATTACCGAAAGGGAAGTTAATTTTGGTATAATCCGGCAACTGTAAGACATAATGTTCATTTTAATCATTTTAATATTGCAGAAAGTAAAACTGATGTCATTTGAAGAGCAATTTGATGAGAAAGTTCAGCAAGTCGATTCCAAGTATCAACAAAAGATCAATGACCTCATAACACAAAATATTGAATTAAGGTAAGTCTTGTCATATTTTGTTTATATTAGATTTCAAGTTTGTTATACATACAAGATTAAAAATATAATACATGTTATTCCGTAACAGACGACTTTATGTGAAGAAATGCGGACAGCTGTATGATGAAAAAATGAATGTAGAATTGGACAGAGTTAAAAGGGTTCAATCCGCTAGAGAGGTCATGCAGGTGAGATAACTTGTGTTTGATGAATTTGAACTATTAAAAAATGGTATGAAAATGAAACATTCACATACTTCAAGTAAGTAATATTTTGTTAACTTTTTTTAGTCCATGCTACATTCTAAACAAAGATCCGATGTGAGTTTTGCACCCGGGGACCCTGAATATGAAGAAGTGACCCATAAACCAAAGACTAGACCCGGTAGTGCTCCTCTGACAAAACGTGAAATGGAAACAGCTCATTCATCTGTTGGAAATACTGAACACTTGTTAGAAAAGGAAGACATCCCAGAATTCCCTGACACATTACTACCGGAAGTTAGTAAGGAGATTGAGGAACTCAAGAAACAAATTATGTCTGACATTAAAGTACCTACAAGGGAGGAGATGCTTCAAGCGCTAGATAGTGCTAGATAAGGAGAAACAAACTACGTAATAGAAAGAGAACATTCAGACAGAGTGTGTGTTAAATTTATTCCTGATACATGAAAATAGAATATTAAACAAAAACCAACCATGTTTTGTGTATGAATAGAAATAGGTACTAGAATTTAAGAAAAATTTCTATATTATCTAATATTATTTTTATGAATATATTTATTTTATTTACAAGAAATGATCGACACAGCCATTGCCTTTAAAGAACTATATGCGGTATATTGCATATATTTGCCCCCACAAAAGTCAAATTTTGAAAACATCCTGAAATGTGCTGAATTCGATAAATTGTATGAGAAATATAAATTAACGGAAAATATTATAGTTTCAAAGCAGTATATTCACAATTTTTGATTTTATGATGTCACAAACTAGTCCGATTTTATATCCTTTTTCAGAAAGAGGACAAAATGGACAAAATTTCAACAATTTTAGCTTTAAAATATATAGAGCGCAAGTTTGTTCAGGAACAATATTGACATATTTCATTGATATTATCATTCTACACATTATATCAAAATATTGATCCTGAACACGCATGCGCTCGGTGACTTTTACTCAAAATATCGACGAAATATATACATTTTTCTGTAAAATTCATAAAAAACTGAAATTTACGTCATGTTTGTGACGTCATTACGTACATATGGCGTCATTACTTATGAAAATATTCAGTGCTTTGAAGTCAGCATATTCTCCCCTGTTTAAGAACTTAATTAAATATATCTCCATCAAAGTTTGATTTGGGGGGCAAATATTGGTTAATACTGAATAAAGTTCTTTGTATTTAATTTATTTACTACTTTTACATTACATGTGTATAAAAATATTAATGATGAGTTTCAGTATTTTGGCCTTCTTAATTTAATAAATCAAATGGAATTATATTTTGACTGTGATAAATTTAGGTATATGATAATTGTTAGCCAGGTATAAGGTACATTTAAGGTATAAGTTCGTGTTGTCTGGGCTAGTTTATTCAAAATTTATATAACTGTTTAACTAAAAAATAGAAGATAAAGTATCACCATCAATGACTTTTCAAAAGGAGGATTAAAATATCAGATAGATATGGGTTGTTTAAACTATCCCAATTTCTTTTTTAAAATAAAATATTAAATATTTTATTGTGTTTTTGTTCTTTGGAGTAAATTAAAATTTCAGCACCGGATCAATAAAATATACATTTTTTTAAAATCGAGACCAGGCGAGAATATTTTGAAAGCTTATTACAGTGTACCAAATGTAATATAATTTTATTAAATTGTATTGTAGTTATTACACCGGCGTGGAGTGTATTTTTTGGCGAATTAAGGTAATGCCGTACAATCCATTAAGGAAAAAATAATTGAAATAGAAAATTACATATAATACATTAAGAAAAACGAGAATACTAATCTTTATATTTTTTTTTTAACAAAACGTCTTTCGTGAATTTAGTGACAGTGTAATTATTTTCTTTTTTTGTTTTGACCTCATTTTAAAGTAAGAAATTATACACATATAATTTTTTTTAATGTTAATTCACTATTATGCCCTTTTTGTAAAGCGAGAACAATAGTACTGAAAATATTATCTTACCAAATGTTCTATATAAGGAGATAAGACCTTGGTATCTGATAAAGCCATATATACATGCACTCTTTCTTGGTATATATTAATCCACATATATATAAGTAAATACAAAATGGAGTCTCTTTGGATACTGGCTATTCTCGTTCTGGTTCCTGACGTCACAGAGGCTGCGTTCTGTCACGGATCAGTAAGTTAATGGATTATACCAAAACACTGGAATTAAAATTCTATATACATGTATTAAACAGATATGTCTTAAATATGATTTCACATAAAAATTACATTTCTGGATAGTAAACTTTAGTATTCTTTTTACATTTTTGTCCTTCATTCTTTTTGACTGGTAGAAGAATACGTTGGCCACATTTTTCTCTGTGGTTACAGCCCAGTAAAAACGCTAAACAAAATTTAAACCCAGTTTATACCTTACCTCCAAGACACGTCAAGTCAGTTGTGAATGGCAAGCTCTATACTGTTGGTTCTGGTGAAGACGCCTTTGACATTGTGCATGTCTGGGGTGAGTCCTTCTCATAGTCTCTGAAACACCAAAAGTAATATTTTGAAAAAAAAAAAAAAAAAAAAAACTCAACTGATTTACATTTGTGTTTAAGATGCTCCTCGTGTAGATACTTTTTTTTGTTCCATAGCTCTTACCGTTCTAAAGAGCTAGATATAACAGAGACTTTTACAACTCTTTGGTCATCAATAACAATATTTTGAAGAATTGGAACCTTCACAGTTTTATGTTACATGCAACAGACTAAAGAGATCTGTAACCTGCATTAAGCTTACCTCTATTGTCAGGTAAGCCTTATGACTGGGGTAAGGCCCAGGGACAATTACTTGGTGACAAGGCAGTCAAAATGATGGACGCCGTCTGGGAATATCTAGAGGATCAAGTGGTATACGGCTGATTTATGTTATGGGAACTTAAAAAGATATTGCAATTATACACAAAGTTTCGTAGAATTTTAATATCATTGTATATTTTTACGTTTATATTGTGTTTAGTCATTGAGTATAAAATATCTGTGTTTTAGATAGAGGCAATCAATGGAACTGTCCACATTTTCAAACCATGGTTCTTGAAAGATATTGCAGATTTCGGGTAGGATTGTCTTAACCTGATAAATAATTATTTTTCTCAAATATACGTGTATAATATAATAATCATTAGACAATTTATTACAGCCTGGAAAAAGCACTGGATTTAGAACTAGACATAACGAGAAAATATTCTGGATCTTATTTCTTTGAAGAAGCCCAGGGTATCGCCGATGGATGCGGCATTGAATTACAAGTGAAAGATACTTTTGAATAATAAGTGCATTAACCTAGTGATTTAAAAGGCGAATATCGTGATATTTATGTTGAATAATCTTTTATGTTTTTCTTCCTTTTCCAGAAGCTTCTTCGCATTCATATGATAGGAGAACTAACGTAAGCATGCTTTACAGTAAATTAAAGTGCCACATTGTGAATCGAAAACGGAAGAAAGAGAGTGGGAAAGAAATGTAGAAAAGATTTGGAAAGAAATGTAAAGAAAGCGGAGAAATTAATCATTTATCCACCAAAAAAAATTCTTCAGCTTTATATACATGTATTTGTTCATTTTATCTAAAGCAGCTTTACTTACATGTATCAATTTTTTCCTCAGATAGTTTAGATTTACATGTTATGATTACTAGTATGTTTTCAAAAAATTGTTAGTACAAGAAAAAACTCGAAAAGGATTCTTTCCTTCTGTCCAGAAAAGGAAGCTGTTCAATGTTTGGTGCCTGGGGTAATGCTGTGCCAGTAAAAGATTCTCTCCTACAACTCAGGGCCCTAGACTGGAGTGTTGATGGTAAACATCATATTGTGAAATGCTTACGAAATTCTCAGTTTTCCTATTATTAGCCATTTATGCATGAATTGACCAACCGTTTCACTTGAAGGTCCCTTTAAGGACTATCCCCAGGTGACTGTCTACCATCCTGCCTACCCAAAGGACGGACATGCTTTTGCTAATTTTGGGTGGACCGGCTGGTTTGGATCAATTACAGGTTATTCATTTTTTAAATATATATGACGACTAACTGATGATTTATATAGAGCAAAAATTTTACGAAATCATGAAGTGTTAGTTTACTTTATATAATTTTTTTTAAAAGAGCAATTAAATTACACTTTTTACAAAATTTCATTTCAGTAAAAAAAAAAGAAAATGATAATAAAATCCTTATAATGAATTATTTAATATATTGAATGTCTTATACATTAGGAATGAGTTCACAGAAGATGGCAATATCAGAGATTGGTGTATCTTTTCCGGACTCGACCTTTGGTTCTGAATCAAGATTTGGAACTCCATTTACAGTTAGTTTTAAAGACATTTGTTGTCATTTAGATTTTAAGTACAACTGGAAAATGAATAATTCACAAGTAAAGCGTTGAACTGACTGTAAAATCCTAATGCTATATGCAAATACTTGTTCAGCTTCTCTAACGATAAATTATTTTAAACGTATTTTCAGTTCCTTCTTCGAGATATTCTTCAATTTGATAAGACACTAGACGACTCAATTAACCGCATAGCAAACTCCCCGAGAACTTGTAATCTAATTCTTGGAGTGGGAGACGCGAAGGTATGTCAACAAACTACAACTGATGTTTTTCTAGCTTCTCTTGAATTGCAATTTACACTATTCCATACATGTTTTATCTGATGTTCGTGGCAGATCGGACAATTTCGGGGTATTGAGTATTCTGCCTCTGTAGCAGACTTCTTTGATGACCTTAACATGAGACCAGCAGAAAAATGGCATCCTAAAATAGAAAACGTCGTCTACTGGGGTATGTGAAAAATTTTCGTATAGGCCTATCTTAGAAAATAAAAGCAGTTGCTTAATTTGAAGATAAGAAATTGTTTTTAAGATTGTAATCCATTATCATCATAACCCTAGTTTGACAAGGCTAATTTTGAATTTTTGTATACATGATACAAATATAACGGATTGTAGGAATGGACTGGGATTGCCCTGCATTTAATGAAGTTCTTGGAAATCAACTTCAAAAGTACCACGGCAACATCACTGTTGAGAATACTATCAGGGATGTGGTCTCCATTGTCCAATCCGGGGATCTGCAGGTCGCCATTTATGACCTGACCAAAAATTTGGCTTATTTATCGAATGCCAAAGCATCTTATGAAAGTGGTCCAGCGTTTGCCTATGAAAGGTAGAATGAAAATAGTCTTGCCCGTCAGTAAGATTTTTCATATGAATTTTCCTTTTTCCTATTCAGACTTTGTATTTTATTTAAATATTTCCTTTGTAGGCAATTTGTCCGACTAAATATGACAGAACTTTTTACTGAAATTCCTCCCGAACTTCATTAAGAGCTGTAAACTGCATGTATTGCATGACTTTAAAACTTTTTTCCGTATTTAAACTGTCATTGTTCAATCCATGTAATTTTGCATAGTTGTCAAGTTCATTGAAAAATAAACAATTTAACACTGACGAATAAACTTATAAAGAAAAGATGTGCGATTTGTGTAACAGCTGATGAGAACGACCTCGCATCTCCAACGTGTTGCTTGCTGTTTTTAGGGAATTGATTTGTCCAATGTGGCATCGTACTCCACACGTGTACCAAATCGATTTAGCAATGATTTTTCTTACTCTGTATAGTATGTTGTGGACTGGTAAAAAGACAAGTAAAAATGGGATTTATTTTACTATGGTTTTGCGTCTTATCATTATTCATTTGTACATTAATTTCTTCCAATTCTGGATTATTTACTTCCGTATGTCAAATAAACGTGCTTAGAGAAGAAGAACAAAGGTTAATAAAAGGACTTGAAAGATATATAGATGCCACAGAGACAACCGCTGATTTTGTACCTGAAGATATTAAAAGGTAAAATCATTTTAACATTTTGAACAAAACAATTTACAAAAGTATATCAAGGTGAAAACGCTTTTGAAATATTTTTATGGACCTAATCCTATGGATCTATCGAGTTTAAAAAAGGTTTGTTTTCTCTCCGAATGTTGACATTATGTATGAAGACTTCCCTACTTGTAGTTATATATGGTATATTTTACAGTCTTCTTACAAAAGCAAAGAATGAACAGCAGTTACTAGAGGATAAATTCTCGGAGAACCCTTTGGATACTTTCCACATTTTGTACAGAATTTACCATGACTGGAATAAGATATTTCGTCTCATTTGGTGTGACGATTGTGAAGCAACGCCTGCATCTCAAGGTGAGTGAAGAAAAAGAAAATGATAGGAAAAGATGACTGAAGTAACATTTCATGTCTTTCAAAAAACAACTTACGTTCTTCAATTTCTTAGAATCATAATACAATAGATAAATATCTATTCAACTAAATTTATTTCTAGATTTTAACATTACACTCGGAATCGTGGAAAGGAAGGTGGGTGGGTGGATCACTGAAAAGGATCTGCAGAGCTCAGCTATTAATATTCTTAAACTTTACGACATGTTCGACCTGGACATTCAAGACTTGTTTGATGGGAAAATAAAAGGCTACACGACAAATCCTCTTTCTGTGGAAGAACTTTATTTCATTGCTTCAATGGCGGACAAGGAAGACATGATGCGTATAGCTGTAGCATGGTTTGAGGAACTTCACCGCAGGTTTTCAGAAAATGAAGATATGGATTCTACCATCATTGAGTTAACAGTAGGCAGAGTACTGGCGGGTGTATACAACAAGGTATACTTGAACTATATAAACAGGAATCATGTTTCTCTGCTTTGGTTTTGCATATACAGTTTATGAAAATTTTGTAGCCTCCAAAGGATTTACAAACTCTTATTACAACTGCATCTGCTTTTATTTTGCCAGATTGGAATGCCTCAAAAAGCAATTGAAATTTTAAAACAGTTAATGATTAAAGGTAATTATCTTTTTTTCATATCTAGATGAGTTGAAAATGAAAAGCTCAAAAGTATAATTAACACTTTAGTGATGTTCTTATTATTATTATTTTTGTGTGTTTCAGAAGAAAATAATCGACTTTTAAAAAGAGATTTGGAATTTTACACAATGCGTCTGAATGGGATGCCATTGGATGATAAAAATAAACCTATGGGTTTTACACTTGACACCAAGGGTAAAAAGTCGAAATTTGTACAGCTATGTCGAAATCCCCTGAAGGTGAGAAACACGTGTTCGAAGTGAAGACTTCTTTAGGATATTTTTTGTGTTTAAATGTAGTATATAAATCATTGTAATTTGTAGATCATGTTTACATTTGTAGACACCTAAAGAAGAAGCAAAGTTAAGATGTATCTTGAAAGCATCGGATATTTCGTATTTATTTTCAAAGGAGGAAATCTTTCATCTTAGACCTAGGATTTCAGTATTATACGACGTTCTGACAGAAAATGAAATAAGAATGATTAGGAATAGCACAACCGTAACGGTAAATATTGCTGAATTTATTTATTATTTATTTATTATTCTTCAGGTAGTCTATACATGCTATCTATTATGACTCTTTTGTCCAATATTTAGATCAGTTTCATGTTGTTAATTTTGAATTTACTAGTAAGAGTTAAACGCAAAATTTAATAGTATACATGATATCAGAATAATCTGGGGATAAATGGAGTATGTTCTAATATTGAGAAGATATCTCTTTGTTGTTGTTATTTTCTAAATTTGATTAAATAAAGTAATTTTATTTCCTTTTAGCAGGCAACAATTAAGTATAAACAACATTCCAACATACCAACAGCAATAAACAGCCATAAGTAAGTATGATTTTTCGGTTTTTTAAATTAATATATTACATAATTCAGCAAGGTTACATATGTTAAATTACTAAATTTTCGTTCACTCATCTGATAAACACATAGATTGATAGTATATTTGTGCTTATTCATTTCAGATATACCACAAACGACATTGATCAATTCTTGAGAAAAACGCTGAGGAACAGAATGCGTTTGATTACTCGGCTACCCATACAACCAGAAGAGGTTTGTTTCACTGAAATATAAAATTAGAATTACTCCTCTTTATACCTTACTAGTATAATAGCAGTATATATTTGAAACAAAATAGGATTTATTTACTTTATCCTTTTAGACATTCTTTTACGTCGATAGAAGAAGAATTGCAACATGGAACTTTGTCGTACGTATATTTCTAACCAAAATAAAACAAACTATATTTTTAAACTGCACATAAAACTTTAACTATTTTGATGTCATGATGAGTATTTTGTATTTCTTTTTCTTAGATAAATGAACCCAAATACGGTGGGTCTATGGTTTTTACTCCAAAGAAGACGAGAATCCCCTTTATCAAGGTAATTAGCAATACATGTATGGGGATTTTTTTCATAGTTTACTCATAAAAAAAAACTGTTTCGTGTATTTTGAAAATAGCTGCACGCAGATTTAAAAGAAAGGAGAAATAAAAATGAGAAATCTTGTAATTGAACTTAGGAAGTTTCCATGTTTCAACTTTTATAGATTTGTATTGTGGTCAGATAAATAGAGGATATCTATATTGTGTGATTTGATATTGGCTTTATCCAACGAGTTGAAATGGTGTATATATTCGCGAGGCTTGCCGCGCGAATATACACCATTTAAAAGAGTTGGATAAAGCCAATATCAAATCACACAATTATAGATGTTCCACTTTCGCTTAAACAAAACTAAAACAAACTTTTTTTTTAAACTGCACATAAAAACGGACTACTAACTATTTTGTGAAAATCAACTCTTTTTACGATGGCAGTACAAAACGTGCTAGGCAAGGCTAGGGGCCTAACGTTAGTTGTCTAGATTCATTGCTAATCCATGGTAAGTTACACCTACATTACTAGGTAGGCATACGTAGTATAATATAAGAAAGCATTGTTGAATATGTAAAAGGAGTTGGTAGGCCTTTATTTTCTCCAAAACGATTTAAGGGGGGGGGGGGGTAAGTAGCGAATACGGGTTCCGTGATAAAATAAGACACTTCTTTGACATAAACCAGTCTATTTCTTGCGTTTAACGATATTAATGCACTTATATCATTCAATTTATAAGGGCAACAATTTTCACAAATAAAAGTTTCAATAGAATAAAATCTTTTTCCTGTCAAAACCGGAAGTGCTATTGATAAAGCTTACAAAAGTTTATCCATCACCCACACGTATGAGATAAACGTTATTATCTGTTGGTGATACAGGCCGTTGGATAAACTTATACTTTATCAACGGGTACATGCTTTATCAATAGCACTTCCGGTTTTGACACGAACCCTCGCTTCAAGATTTTATTTTATTGAAACTTTTATTTGTGAAAATTGTTGCCCTTATAAAATGAATGATAAAAATGTTAGAAATCTTGTAATTGAACTTTACCCCCCCCCCCCCCCTCTTAGATCGTTTTCGGAGAAAGTAAAGCCTGATGTACCAGTTAAGTTGTTGTTATAAGACTCCTTTGACATCTTTTGCTTTCTTATATTATACTACGTATGCCTACCTAGTAATGTAGGTGTAACTTACCATGGATCAGCAAACAATCTAGACAAAGTCAGGCCCCTTTGCCTAGCACGATTTGTACTGCCATCGTAAAAAGAGTTGATTTTCACGATCCCCATAGTCCTAACAACTTTCAGTCAGAAGTTCGTTTGATGTAAAGCTCCAGCAATTTTCACATGATGTTTTCAAAGACACAGATAGCAAATATTCTAAATTTTGAACTCGATCTACTTTCTCTCGACGCATGTAAACATCAACGGTGCTACGTCATCAAGTTATACGTCATCAATTTGATTTTGGCAGTCATTCATGTGGCAGTTTCGCAGGGGAAGTCTCGAAGTTTTGTTAAAACGAAAGTCGTATATATCCACCTTTGGTGTAAATATACACCATTTCAACTCGTGTAAAGCCAATATCAAATCACACAATATAGATATCCTCTATTAATTATGAATGTATATAACCTTTAAAATCTGTGTTAGATAATTTGAAGAAACTACTTTTAAGGGAAGCGTCATACTTTGGTATAATCAAAAATATGATGGAAGACTGGATGAAAATATGACACCAACAGACTGTCATGTGCTCCTGGGATCTCAGACAGGTATTTTGTATTCCTTTATCAGTTTTAATAATTATATTATTAAAAATTCTAAATTATTCTGAGCCAGCTACATGTTTTCTTTTAAATTTTCGTTTACCAGTATTAGAAGACCACTTGGATGAAGATGGAACTATTTCAACAATGAAATGTTTTAATAAGAAATGATGTTTTCTTTAAATACAATATATAAATCAGCGAGCAACAGCTCACGGCAAGATAATTTTGAAAAATAAAGAAGATGGGTGAACTTAGCATGCAGAAAGCCCAATAGCTTCAGATATATAAAAATCATATTCAAAATGTGAATTTAGTATTTAGAGTAAAGTTCTCGTCATTGATTTTTATAAAATCATGAGAAACAAAAAGTTTTGAGGAAAATTTTTTGTTAACATTTATTCTTTTATATAAAAAAAAAATAATGTGGTATCCATTGGGTTCGAACCCTGGCAATAAAAATCCTGAGTTGCATTCTCTATTGAGACTAGCACGCTAACCACTTCGCTACACAAGTCCTGATCAAGTGTGGCATTTAATCATGTTTGTGATATAATCATTGACTTAAGGGACTTCAAGTATTTCTCGGAAAGATACGAAAGTTATGACATAAACTTATATTTTTAAGGTATAGTGGGTCATTGCTCCATAATTTTGGAAACCAAAATATGTATGTTTTTATGCAAACTTTGGTACAAATATTTTAACAACAGAGGAAAAAAATTAAATCTTTCAAAAAAATTACCAAGGAGAGAAAAATGACCCAAAATTGAGTAATTTTCTAATTTTCACTTTATACAGAAAAATAGTGTTATAGTGTGAAAAAATGAAATCTCATTTTGTCCTCTTACATATGGACTTGATTAAAAAAGGCGTGTGTGTAAAATAATATTTCATAGGCAAATAACTTTATTTTATTTTTTATGAGATTTTTATGAGATTTGTGCAAGTTGTAGAGATTTTACATAAAGTATACTTTAATGTGAGATGAAATATTAAGGAAAATTTTGATAAAATTGAGATTTAATTTTTCACCTTCATGTTTGTCGCGCTATGGGCTTATCTAAAGTATACTTTAATGTGAGATGAAATATTAAGGAAAATTTTGATAAAATTGAGATTTAATTTTTCACCTTCATGTTTGTCGCGCTATGGGCTTATCTCTCGTCATGTTCACCCATCTCCTTGCATAAAAGTTATCTATGTAAGGTTATAAACCATAGTAAGAGGTTGAACTGATGTGTAATAATGAAGAGGTATGCTCTTCAAGACAATTAAATTGTTACCTTTTCTATGTACATGTAATATACATTGCACCAGTGTACTTTCGCTTCATGAAGTTAGTTTCTGTGTTTCCAAAGGCATTATATAATGAACATAATTTTTTTTAAAAAATAAATTCAATATAACTGCAAACAATGGCAATCGTGGTGAAGGTTTTTGTCCTAAAAATAAGCCTCGTTTATAAAATGCCATCACATTTGACCTCTAATGCCGAAGATTTTCTTTACAACTTCTGTGAAACACATTAAAACATTAGAAAAATCACGTATATGTAAACTATAGTAAATTAAATGGTAAATTTTAAATAAGGCAGGAAATTAATGCAATTTTAAGACCTTACGATGTTTCCATGGTTTTTGGCTTAAGAGGGTAAATGGATTTTCTATTAGACTCTTGGTTTACCAACAGCTTGATACATGTTACCATTCTTATTCTTGTAGAATTGTTGACCATTGTAAAACAAATATTTTTTAAATACGCTCATTGTCATTCAAATCAATAAAATCAAGACTCATTAAAAACCTTTCTTTTTATTTCAAACATTTGATTTTTTTCGTTGAAATATTCCAGTATATGGTAGCTTCAGGAACATTTATTAGTTTCTTTACGATGTTAATAGAAATCTAAAACATTATGACTGTATGTACGTGTGCATCTTTATTTCATATTATACACTTTGTTTCAATGTTGAGCAATTTCTGGCTAATATTTCCCTTAAATATTATTCAAAAATTTAAATTCATTGATGTAAATATTTACATCTTAAATATTTACCATATTAATATAATGATTATGTAATATATTATACATATTAAATAATATATAATGTATTATAAATATACATAAATATATAATTGTCAAGTAAAATGATTCTATCTAGCGTACACAGTACAATTTTGTTGATATGAATTAAGATGTCGAGAAAACAAAGATATATATTTAAGCCTCTGATATCATGTACATGTAGTTAATATGTATTCACTACAATGACAACTGCTTTTCGTATCGAATGATACCCTGAAAAAAAAATACAGCAATCGTCATGTTAATAAGATAAGACGAACGTCTTCTACACCCCCCCCACCCCATTTATAATCCAATCAATGAATATTCCACTATTTATGATCCCTTGTAAATAACATCATATAACGATTTGCTTGAAATTGCATTTGCTGTTTTGGAGATGAGGTAGACAATAAGATTTATACTGACCGGTTTATTGACAAGGATAGGGAACAATCCGTATCCAGTACGGGGTTTTCCAGCAGCCCTGTATCCGTGTCGCTCATAAAATTTTATCGCTCGTGTATTTGATGAAAATGTCAGTAAAAATATTTTCTACATACAAAAAAAAAAAGGAGATAAAAAAGAAACTTTTTTCAATACGATTATCATAACCATGACTTTATGGCAATATTTTTGCATTTATTATTTACGTATACTTCATTAAGACAGCAGAGACAAGCATTTATACCGTTAAATAAAGCTTTTATTTATTGCTGTATTGTGTATGTATATATGTATGTGTGTACGTTAATTTTTCACTCATACACAGAAGTCACTATATTCTGATGAAGGGATTCAAATTTTTAGACTTTTATTCGGTACTCAACGCCTTTGAGCGGTGAGATCTTTATTGTGTCAACGTCTGTCGTGACACGTATCCAATCGATACGCAACTATCAATGCAACGTGCCAAGCGCTTGGCGAAGGAACAGTTGCTACCTATTTTTCATCGACCTATGTCAGTCGCAGTCGGGGTTCGAACCCACCTACTTCTAATCATAAAATATTTAATTAACTTGTGGATGTTAACTTCAGGATCATATCCACATACAACCTTGTTAACCATAAGCCTTATGCATAATACCATCTACTTTTATCTACTTACATTACATTGTCTAGACACAGCTTCTTTCTCGACCTTCTTGAGCAAAGCTGTGCCATAACCTTGACCTTTGAACTTTTCTTCTACGGCTAAGAAATGTAGATACGCTTCGGAACGAGGTATTGGAAAGACAAATACTCTTTTAAACAGCAAAAGCCTTACAAAATAATAAAAGACATATTAATTATAAAATAATACGCTATAACATAATTGTATATAATAATGCAATGTTACTTAGATGGCATTCATTTGAATATCACTTGATGGTGTTTCAAATTATCATATATCTTGTTTTATCACCTTTTTGAAAAAATGTTTTCCATAACTGATTATAATAAGAGATTTAAATAATTTTCATTACTTGCACACATCTTTTATTCCAAATGTCTTTATAAAATCTTTCAAATCTCTAAAATTAAAAATATATATAATATAATAATTAAATATATCATTCATGATTCATCTATGATAAATTAATAATAAAATTATAATAATACAAAAGAATGTTACAAAACTTACATCTTTTCTTTGTATATGTAATTTTATTTTTAAAGTATATACTATTTGTATGAAATACCAAAAAATATTATGTTTATATGAACCTTTACTCATATTAAATGTTCCTTTATTATACATGTACATAAGCTACGTGTAACATGACTGATGTTTGCAGTATTGTCTTTTTTGTCCAATAAAGATTTCACATTATTGTAACGTGGCTCCCCTAATTTATGGATTCCCCAGTTACTAAACTGAGACCGAGACTCAAAATAATATAAAAATAAAGACACTATATGTCTACTGAGGACTTGTCCAACTGTCCACGCGAGAGTAAGGATACTTGATTCACGTTTTCTCTGTAGCACAACCTTCCACTTCTTAAGCCAATCTAATACTGAATGTGCTAACCCTAGTGGCATGACGGTTACACGTATATACCCTTAGTGCTAAATGGCCCTAATCACCATTTACATTACTTACGCTCTTTAGCGCTGTACACAATAAATCCATTTTCTTTTCCCACATTAAAGTTTTGTCACATCTATATACGAAAAAGTCAAGGATGGTCTTTAAACTGTGATTTAAAAAGGGTTTTTTTTTATTTGCAGTAGCTTATTTTGCTTATTTCTCAAAAGATTAGTTCAAATCTTGTCCAATTGCATTAAAGGGACATAGACACAGTTTCATCTTAATTTTTTTAAAAACCAATATTAATTTTGCAATTTATTAAGTGAAAAAATCTCATTTGTTGATTAACAAACGAAATAAGAACTTAAAGTTTTTCATTATGTACAAGGCTGTTTAAATCTTAATTTATAACAATCAAATCACTGAAACTGTTCTCTTTTTTGTTTAGATTGTTATTTAAATAAAAACATGACTTGTTTCAAACAAAGGTGCCTTGTAGTATTTTTAATTTTAGTCAATTTGAATAAAGTTTGAAAATTTTTAGGTGAAATTGTGTCCATGCCCCTTTAAGGCCGTTTTTCAAACCAAAAAGAACTCTCTAATGGCGGGAATGTAGGAGTTTTAATCAATTTTATAGAAAAATGAAAGTGAAAAGTTCTGTAATGCTGAAGAACGAGAAAATTAGGAAATATTTCTGTTATGTTTGGTTTTTATTTGGATCAATTACATAAGTAAGATGTAGATTAGGTAAGCGTTAGTTTCGTTCCTTTGGCTGATTTATTTTTGCATTACTTTTAGAATATTTGCAATGTTTAGGAATTGTAGAGTTCCGGAGTGGTGACTATGATATTTATCTGTATAATGTTAAATTGATTTCTTATTGATTTTGTTTACACTTTCTGTCCTGCTTTCTACGAATAAACATCATCTTTTAATTTTAATTACGTTCCAATCAGATCCCCTGTGAAAGCGAGTAGCTCAGTAGCCACAGAGCTGATCCCCGAAGTTTCACCAAAGGTGTAAAATCCAGTGTGAAATATACCCTTAGAGCGGAAGTGACGTTTCTTGCCAACTAATGGCCCCAGTATCACCATTTACATTACTTACGGTATCTCTTTAGCGCTGTCCTCAAAATGAACTTCAGCAAATCCAACGTTTTCCTTTCCCGCATTTAGTACAAACACGTTCTTCCGAAAGACATTTGTCTGACATCTATATACGGCAGCGTAAAAGTCAAGGATGGTCTTTAAACTATGATTACAAAGGTTTTTTTTATTTGCAGTAGCTTATTTTGCTTATTTCTCAAAAGATTTGTTAGTTCAAATCTTTCCAATTGCATTAAAGGGACATGGACACAGTTTCAACTTAATTTTTTTAAACCAATATTAATGTTTACAATTCCTAACTAAGGCATCATTTAATGATCAGCAAAAATTTGAACATCATTTGTTGATTAACAAACGAAATACAGAACTTTTTCATAATGTAAACAAGGATCTTGCCTTCTTTTTGTTTACATATAGTAAATATCACATTTATAACAACATGAAATTCAGCAAATCACTAGAAACTGTCAAATCGAATTAAGAATAAACTCATTTATTGAAATGTTTTTGAACTGACATATATTAGATAGGTTAACATATCTAAATAAAAACATGACACTAGCCTTGTTTACATAACAAAGGTTTGGAGCTCTAAATCTGTCTTGTATCTCGACAAATGAAGTTTGAAAATTTTTAGGTGAAACTGTGTCCATGCCCCTTTAAGGCCGTTTTTCAAACCAAAAAGAGGGCAACTTACCACTACAAAAAGAAGATATGTACGAGGGTCATTCAAAAAGTTCAAAAAGTTCGTAGACTTTTGTCCAAACTATTTTATTTAACGTCATATTAAATCCAAATTTGGTACACATATTTTAACGACAAATTCAAATAATCTAAGTTAAAAAATTGGAATATATTTTCATATTTATAAAAATTATCGAAGATTAAGAACAGCAAAACTGGGGTCACAGAGCAACGTCAAAACTGAGTAATTTACTAATTTTCACATTATAGTATCTACTATAACCACACCTCTAATAAATGGAGCTGAAACGAAATAAAATTTACATGTTTGAATTACATGTAAGTCTTGTTGTATTACTTAAGATGCTATCACGTAATGTAATACATCGCTCCATTTAAAAGATATCCGTTTCTAAATACATGTGGACTTGATTAAAAGTGGCAAAAAACCATGACGTTGGAGGACGTCACGGAGCAGCAAGTAGCAATAAAATTTTGCTTTGCATTCGGGAAACTTCTGTAACAAACTTTAAAAAATCTGTATAAACCAGGAAATGTATGAAAAATAAGCCATGCATTTGTGTCATATGGAAAATACAATTTTTGAGTGGTATCGAGATTGATCGGACGATGGATTGTCTGCAAAGAAACAGGTTATAGTTTAAAATCTTTTCAAAAGAGTGGGGAACGTCATTGAACGTGATGTGCTTTTCACTGTTGCAGAACTAACAGAGTTACATGAACGCGGTAAAGAATTTGAAAATACTGACAACCTGGTTCAAGCTATATATTTACACAACTGTTACAAAACTAGGCGATTAGTGTTATGGATACGTTTTTATGAATGGAGAAGACGCTACAAACCGTGTATGAAATTCAAATGCACCTAGTAATTTTGAGAAACTCTCTCCACGTCATTTTTAACGTTACAATGTTGGTTAACCGTGCTCCATGGTAACAAAACATGCTGCTTTAAACATTAACTAACTTAAGTTCTATTTAATCAAATGAAATGAAGTTTCACACTTCGACAAAATTAATGTTTTTATTTAAGAACATGTGTTCATCTAGTATTAATAATATGACGATTAGGAACATTGCCTCCGTATTTTTTGAATGACCCTCGTATATATATTTATATATTTATAAGTTTTTTTTATATGTGCGTATAAATTTATTTCCAAATTGTACATTTACAATACATGTATTAAAAACGCATGTTAGGGTAATTGTTTTGAGCTATACATTACCTTTCTAAATGACTTCGAAATGAAATGATAGAAATGTACCTGCTACTGGAATATAACGCTTCAAAAGATCCACAGGCAGCTCTTATCATCATTCTACTGGCAAATTCGGAATCCCTCTCATCCTTAGACAAATTTCTTATTGAGTAATCCATCATTACAACATAGTGACACGAGAAATCGCTATATATAACAACAAAATATATAGTTTTTCAAATTAGGCTCTTTTAAAAACATAATTTATCTAAAGGGGCGACCAGAAACCCCTTGTCAATCAAGCAACAACAAAAAAAAAATACAATTATTATCAATCATACAAAAATATGTCATCAGTCATACATATTTTTCTTAGGATCAACATCCGCGTATCCTGCGGACCTTGACTGTCAATCCTGATTTAATTTTTAAAAAAATGCTTTCATTCAAGGTGTTGATAATTTGAGGTGAATATTATTTATTTACTATCAAAACGGTTTCTCATAAGGTTAATGCCCTGTACATCAGGTTTTACATGTAATTAGTAGTTTTGTCTTTTAGTAAAAGACACACACAATAACGATATAGACAGCAATACTTGTTCCTTTTTTCATATATTTGTATACTTACATCACTTGTCCTTCAAAATCCAGCAAATGCTCGCTTGTAGATTATGCCATGTTACCTACTCGAGATCTATAAAGTTGACCTTGTATGGTACGCAGTTTGTGTCAAAACACTGCACAATTTTCAAACAAGACTTCAAAAAGATCAGACATCTATTTCATCAGCCATTTATTTGGTTCACAATAGAATACACCATGCTAAGAGTGCGGGCGTGTTATAATCATGAATATATACATAAGTTGGTTTCGCTGGATTACATATACCGGTAACATTATATGTCTACGCATTTATTCTGATACTTTAAGAATAGGCCTTTGTATAATTTATTCGTGTTTAGAACGAAGTTGTAATGTCCGCCACCCTTTGCCATTAAGTATTCAAATTCCAAATCAAAATGTTGCAATGTAAATAACTGTAGCACAATTTTGAAATATTTTCATTTAAATTGCTTGTCACATCAAGCTCTACTCATTACTCGAAAAAAATCCCGTTTAATTAAAAAAGAAGTTAATAAATAGAAGATTTTGAAGGAAAATAAGGTTGTTTTTTTTTTGTATTTTTTTTCTGTTTGTCAGTAGATTTCGTTTGTAAGGGAAAGATATGCTATAGATAGATTGTGGAGTAGGATTCGCAAAGACTATAGGCTAATACTAGTATTATTTTTTGATACTGGTATATTATCATGTTTTTAATTCTGAAAACTAATACTGTTGAGAGATTTTGGATTTACATCCCACTAATAAATTAAAAATTTACAACATAGGCTATCTTTAAAAAAAAATGTTTGGTTGTCCTCTCCCGACCGACTGACTAAAAATGGCCCGACTCAAAACTTTTTGTTTTACATTCCTAGACACTTTTTTTTCATTTTTATTCCTTTTATCCCTTCAAAAAGTATATTGAAATTTTCTGGGAAAAAATATTCCCACCAACCTACCGAACCAATAAATACATTGAGTCGGGAGAGGGAATTCAAACATTATTTTAGAAGATGGCCTGATATAACAGCATGACTGTACAAAAGCCCATTGGGCCCATTTTCTTTGGTTAAAAAAATATTTTTTTCGAGTTATAACGCAAAACTTACACGCTATAACGCGAAATCTTCGCGAATAAATGCGAAACGTACGGGTTATAACGCTAAATCTTCGCGTTAATTTGCAAAGCAATATGCATACAGTAATGTTACTCAGGAAACCTAATCTTGACTGACAGATGAACGCAGACGGGAACTTTCATGATCTTATTTATAAAATATCATTTCCTCATAAGATATACTGGAAAAATGATGCGAGAATATGATACATGTAGATTAGTCATCGGATTTTTTTTTATTTCAAAACCTTTCCAGTTAATAAAATGTTTTTTTTCTTTCTTGAACATTGTTTTCGATTGTTAAATTCAAGAAATTCTTTAGACTGATTAATTTTCTAAGGGAAATCTCCACTTGACACTTTTTTCAACTTGTTTTTTTTTAATCAGTAACATTACTACAACTGTACCATTAGTAAATTAAGCAAGCAATTATTTCGGACTAAAATTATACCCTGTGGAAACATAACTTTAATGTGAGTGAACAATGTATCATTTTATGAGCTTAACGTGCCATACGATACTTTTTAAATAGGGATGTCAACGAATATGCGAATATTCGAATATTCATTCGAAGAGTTGATATTCGAATATAAATTTATGATTCGAATATTCGTTCTAAAGTGTGAAAGCATTGAAAAGAGAGGAAAACCTGGCAAGTTCAATCAGAAATTGAATTAACTTTGTACAAAATTAAAAGACACTGACCTCTTTGATTACCTTAGAGTAATTTATTCATTTGTTCACTAATTAGCAGTCTAGTCGAACCCTCAAACGGGGGTAAACGGATGTTGGAAATCCGTACCCTCAAACGGAGATACGGCGCATGCGCAGACACTCAAAAAAGTGCCGTTTTCATGGAAAAACGTGTGGTCCACAAAATATGCTCGTGCAAAGTGATGGATTATTTCGTAGCTCTGTATGTACTCAAATTTGATAGATTAAAGATGTTTAAAGAGATTGTATTGCGAAAAAGTATATGTTTATTGTAAAAATCGAGACTTTTTCTCTCCCAAAGTTAGCGTATTCTGTGCCTTGACCTCCATGTTTGATACAACTAGATTTTTTATGCATAATTTAATAAAACGGATGAATAAACAAACAATATTTTGTTTAAAGTTAAACTTCATATAATTCCGTTCCCCGGTATTACAAATTTTGTGTAATGAACATGTTATTTATTATGATTAGTGGTATAATTAATGGTGTCCAGTACTTACAATCAGCTTGTATTGTTGTAAGGACACAGTTTTACAGTAAACACATGGATCCCTTGTTTATATATAAATAATTCAAAATCATTATCAGAAAATTAATTAGCCAAAATAAATTGCTTTTAATATTTCTCTGTAAGATAATTGTTCTGCTTGGCATATTTGTAGGAGTTGTCGATGCATACTTTAGTATGAAGATCAATTAATCTGAAACACACAAAAAATCTTTTGAATTTTCAAAAAAAATAAATTCTTACATTTTGAATGTACATGTATACTCCTCATATATTTGTTAATTAGAAGAAATAATTGAGGTGTATTTACTAATTAAACTCTACATGAGTTTTATTCTAAAATAATGGCATAAAACCTATACTGCTTGACAGGAGAGTGAAGATATATATTTTATAATGCAAAATGTATTTATTTTATCGAATATTCGAATATATTCGAATACTTCTATCGAATATTCGAATATCAATTACTGACAATTTTTTTGACATCCATATTTTTAAATAATAAATATAAATGGATATTGTTAATTACAAATTTATCGAGGAGGAGGGGTTTACTGTTCGTAAATGGGTTATAAAGAAGTTCGTGGACTAGCGCCATAAATCAAAACCATTAAGGTATACAGCCGGGTTTTTACACTTTGAATTAATTGTCAATGTTTTGTAAGCAATGGAATGACCACGTGGCGCAACCTCAAAACAGTCTAGTCGAACCCTCAAACGGGGGTATACCCCCAAACGAGGGTTTTCCTTCCCTTAATGCAACGCACGAAAGCCGAAGTGGAATTCAAGAACGATAATTCTTCTTTTTTAAATTTTTTTTTTTTTAAATCACAAACATGCAAAAATGAATCGTCTACACTTTGTTTTCAATTAAAAAAAAATAATAAATTAATTTTCGTTTTTATTTACCTCATTTCTGAAACACAAAAGTTTGTTTACAAGACAGAGGAAATTCGGACGGGCAAAGAAGAAAGTGTCGAAAAATAATAAATAACATGTTCATTACACAAAATTTGTAATACCGGGGAACGGAATTATATGAAGTTTAACTTTAAACAAAATATTGTTTGTTTATTCATCCGTTTTATTAAATTATGCATAAAAAATCTAGTTGTATCAAACATGGAGGTCAAGGCACAGAATACGCTAACTTTGGGAGAGAAAAAGTCTCGATTTTTACAATAAACATATACTTTTTCGCAATACAATCTCTTTAAACATCTTTAATCTATCAAATTTGAGTACATACAGAGCTACGAAATAATCCATCACTTTGCACGAGCATATTTTGTGGACCACACGTTTTTCCGTGAAAACGGCACTTTTTTTAGTGTCTGCGCATGCGCCGTACCCCCGTTTGAGGGTACGGATTTCCAACATCCGTTTACCCCCGTTTGAGGGTTCGACTAGACTGCAAAATGCGATGTCGTATTTCTACATGTACAGTGAATCCAACGGAGACAAATGAAAATCTGCTATCCAATTTTCACAAATGTGGTGGGACACAATAGAAAAAGAACAAGGTTCACTTTTGCCTTATTTGGCCTTGTGAATTTCTGAAAAACTGAAGCTGCACAGTTTTAGTTAACAATGCATTAAAATATCACTTAGATCTTTGGTGACTGCGATTCTATAAAAAATGACGTCATTTTCTGGCTAGTCAATGCATTATGACGTCACGAAATGCGTCAATTTCCTCATATTCAGAAAAAGTCTATAAAAACGGCCAATTTTTAAAGTTATTATTTGATATTTGATATAGAGCGCAACCTCTGATCTAAAATATGCAACTAGTAAATGATAGAACTGTTTCTGAGGATTCATGGACATGTTTTATTTTTTAGATCAGAGGGTGCGCTCATATTATTTTTCTTCACTGAAAGTACTCAATTATACCTGTTTACCTAAAATTTCAAGAACATTGCCATTTCATAAAGTCAGTTCTCCAATACATGGACTTTGAGGAGAAATTTTTTAATAGGATATGAAAGCACAAAGTCTCAATTTTATTTTAATGCTTCAAATAGAAAATGAAGTGTTGATCAATTAATTGGTATATCTACAGGGCCATTTTATGCATAAAGTGAACCGACTTCTTTACCTCATTTTGTTAATTTTCTAAAATCTTGATCTTTATAAAATAATGTTATTTTGAATTCTCTAAAGAGTGTAAAAAAAAGACGCCGAAAAGGGGTGATTTTTCCCGAAATTCATAATCTTGAATGTTAACTTTTAGAAAACTCGCATAAACTTTGAATTGTTTGAACAGCGTTGAGAAAGACAAAATAAGACGGTTAAATGGATTCAATAGCAAGTAAACTTAGAATTATAGCTTGTGATAGTCCAAGATCAAAATACTAGTAGCCTTTTGTTTATTACTGAAATGAATAAACTTGATCACAAAATCAAAAGAAGGTTTATACGGTCTCATCTCTCCACGTCCCACAGTGGGGTTTGAACCCACGATGGAAGGATTGACTCCTTACTAAGTAGACGCTCTAACCACTGCACCACAAGGGCAACACCCGGGTTGGGGTACATTAGCTAGTTTTCTTTGTTTTTTTTTTTTTTGGGGGGGGTGTCTTGTCCATCCGTCTGTTTTGAAAACAAAAACGATGTTAACAAAAATCTAAAACATATCTATTTACATATGCATCTTTATTTGAAATACTTTGTTTCAGTGAACAATTTCAGGCTAATATTTCCCTAAATCATGATTCAAAATTTATACAAATACGAGTATTTAAAATTATTGATATACATATTTACATCTTAAAATATTTTACTATCTACAGTAAATGTAATGATTATGTAATGCATACATACTAAATAACATATAATGTATCATAAATAAACATTAATAAATTTTCGAGTAAAGTGTTCCAAAACATTCTACCAGTGTACATTTTTGTTGATATGTATTAACTTAATAGATTAAGCGAGTAACATGTTCATAAAAATCGTTCGACTTGCCAACATTAGTATTAAGACAAGCAAGAAAACACAACCATTATATATTTAAGCCTGGTACATGTATCATGTAGTTTTTATGTATTCACTACAATGACAAATGCTTCTCATATCGAATAATACCCTGAAAAAAATGCAGCAATCATGAAAACAAGATGATACGAACATTTATTCACCCACACCCTACCCAATTATAACTCAAAAGATAAATATTTTCACTGTCTACGATCCCTGGTAGATAAAATTATATATTGATTTCTTTTTATATTTGCTGTTTTAAAGGTGAGGACACTCAGGTAGACAATAAGATTTATACTGACCGGTTTATTGACAAGGATAGGGAACAATCCGTATCCAGTCTGGATCTTTCCAGCAGCCCTGTATCCGTGTCGCTCGTAAAATTTTATTGCTCGTGTATTTGATGGAAATGTCAGTAAAAATATTTTCTACATACAAAAAAGGAGAGAAATAAGGAACGTTTTAAATAAGATTATCTTAACTTTGACTTTATGTCAACATTTTTACATTAACCGAGGTCCAGTGTCGCAGTAGGTGATGGCACAAAAGACTCCCTCCCTGCTCAATGGCCCTGAGTGCCGAATATAGGTCAAAATTTGCAGTCCTCCACCAGCAAATGGTGGCATCTCCAATCCATATGAGTGAAAAATTCTCAAGAGGGACATTAAACAAGATACAAACAATCATTTACATATACTTGATTAAGAAAAGACAAGCTTATGTACCGTCAAATATAAAGCTTTTACAGATTGATTGATTGATTGATTGTATGTATATATGTATGTTTGTTCAATCAACATCTATCATGACACGGGGCCTCGATTTTTAAGCTCTCGTCCAAAGGAACCACAACTTTCAATTCAAAGTGCCAAGCTCTTGGCAAAGGAAAAGTTGCTACCTATTTTTTATCGACCTATGTCAGTCGCGGTCGGGGTTCGAACCCACCACCTTCTTATCACAAAATATTTTAATTAAGGAATGAGGCTTATTTCAATTTATGTTATACGATATAACTTAACTTGGTGCAATGGTTTACGCTTATTTATAAACCGCGAAGCGCTTTATAAAGCATAAACTGACCCTTATAGTTTAATTTCAGTGTAGACATTGAAAAGGCTTCAAATATAGCATATTTTAAAAGTAACTTCAAGCTGAGTAATACGTTTTTGACGTAACTCATTGTGACGTAGGCAAGTTATATTATACAAAAATGATAAAATCTTTTACCCAATCAAATGATGTGTTACAACTAAAATTTAATTATTAACTTATAATTTAACCAATCGGAACTCCGATTAATAATTTAACTTTCGTTGTAACATGTCATTTGATTGGGTATATAACTTGCCTACGTCACAATAAGTTACCTCAAAAACGTATTACCCCCCTTGACATTACTTTTGAAATATGTGAAATTACTTTTGAAATATGCTAAATTTTAAGCCTTTTTCCGGAGCAAAAATTCCCCCATTGTCTACACTGAAATTCAATTATTAAATCAAATGTGGATGTTAACTTCAAGATCATATCCACATACATGCAACTTTGTTAAGGATAAGGCTTATGCATAATACAATCTATCTTATATCACATATTCATATTTCTACATCTACTTACATTACATTGTCTAGACACAGCTTCTTTCTCGACCTTCTTGAGCAGAGCTGTGCCATAACCTTGACCTTTAAACTTTTCTTCTATGGCTAGGTAATGTAGATACGCTTCAGAACGAGGTATCGGAAAGACAAATACCCTTTTAAGCAGCAGAAGCCTTAAAGAAAATAATAAAAGACATAACATATTTGTAATTAATAAAGTAATGTTACTTAGATGGCATTCATTTGATCACTTAATGGTGTTAAAAATTATCAAATATCTTGCTTTATCACTTTTAATTAAAAAAATGCTTTTTCTATAATTGACTAGAGTAAGAGATTTTAAAAAATAATATTACTTGCAGATATCTTTTATTCCAAATGTCTTTACAAAATCTTTCACACCGCTATAATTAAAAAAATTAAACATATAATATAATTTATAAAATATACCAAATAAGTTTACAGAAACTTACACCTCTTCTTTGCATACTATAGTATGTAATGTTATTTGCATTAATACAAAAATAAATTCCTGCACTTGAAACTTTACTTATACGATAAAATATTCCCTTTTTTCATATATAGAATATTTTTATTATACAAGGAAGACAATAATTTTATAATACTTACGGCATCTTTTTAACGCTGTCTTCAAAATCAACTTCAGCAAATCCAACGTTTTCCTTCCCCACAGTTAGTACAAACACGTTCTTACGAAAGATGTTTGTCTGACATTTGTATACGCTAGTGTAGAAGTCAAGTATGGTCTTTAAGCTATGATTTAAAAAGTTTTTTTCAATTTGCAGTATTGCTTATTTTGCTTAATTCTCAAAAGACTGTATGGAACTTAGTTTAGTTCATATCTTGCCCAATTGCAGTTTTAAACTCAAAAGAGGGCTACTTACTACTACAAAATGTATATTATATTTCACAAAATTCATCATATTGGCTTTTTTATGTACTTATAAATTTTTTTCTTAAATGTGCGTTTATATTACAAAAGCATGTTAGGATAATAGCAATTCATTATTTTTATTACATTACCTTTCAAAATGAAACGATAGAAATGTACCTGCTACTGGAATATAACGCTTCATAAAATCCATAAGCAGCTTTCATCATCATTCTACTGGCGAATTCGGAATCCCTCTCGTCATTTGACAAGTTTCGTATGGTGTAATTCATCATTACAAACTGGAGTGTAATGATAATTCGGTATATACCGGGTAACAACAAATATATAATTTATCAATTTAGGCACTTTTTAGAAATATTTATTTAAAGGGGCGAGCAGAAATCCTTTGACAAGCAAGCAAACAATACAATTATTATCAGTCATACAAGAATATATCATTAGTCAGTCAGAAAAGTATCCCTTAAGTTAGTACATGCAAGTTCCTACGGACCTTGAATGTAAATCCTGATTATATAATTTTTAAAAAAAATACATGCTGCTGATTTTCCTTTCATTCACGGTGTATATTATTTTATTTGTTCATTTATTAATTTTATTATATATTTTTTTATTTACAAATTTAATATCAAAACGGTTTTCCATAAGATTAATTGCTCTTTAAATCAAGTTTTATTTAGAAACTGTGTCTTACAATAACCATATGGATAGCAATACTTTTGTTTTGAAATCAAATAAATGTACTTGTTTACTTACATCACTTTTCCTTCAAAATCAAGCAAATGTTCGTACTAGTTCGTCGTTAAACATTGAACAAATCTACTCTAGATAAAGTTGACCTCGTATGGTACACAGTTTGCGTCAAAAGCATTGCACAATTTTCAGAGGATCAAACGTCTCAACAGCGTTTAATTCTGTTCAATATAGAACACGCCATACTAGAAGTAAGAGTGCAGACATGCTACTAATCATGAATATATATGGGCCATTTTCAAAAAAAGTCCACTTTTTTGTCTTTTGATCAGAATAATAGGAAAACATTTTTTAGAGTGAAATTTTTTTTCCCGTTGGTTAATATACATGGTCATATAGCTTATAAGTAATTTTATGATCATCTCCCAGGTGTTTTATAAAAAATATTCTCTGCATTCCGAGTAAAATTTAACAGTAAAACCATGTCACATTAACAAAAAGTTTATAAGGCGCTTATTTAAATGATAGGGAAAATATTACCCTGTGAAGATATGTACAAATTTTGCACCTCATTTTAATTGAATTCATTTACAGATTAATTTAATATGATTGTTTTACTTATGCCGCCCACTAAATACTTTTTTTAACATTCAGGAAGTGACATGTCCCACCAGTTTATGTCATTCCTGTTATCAGAAAGAAAATGTTAAAATAAAAGTTATCTCACTTTCCTAGGAACTGTTTTCATGATCCACAATATATCATCATTTTCTGTTGTCTCAAGTTTATGAGCCCATGATTTGAAAGTGAGTAAAGAAAGGGTTCAAAGGTCGATAAGTTTGTCTTATTGGTAGAGTATAATGAAAATATGTCCTATCTGTTACCTTCATAATATGCAAATACCCTTTAAATTGTTTATTCTGCTAAAACAATCAGATTTACTAAGTTACAAAGAAACTGTTTCAATGTCTTGATAATGCAAAAAGAGTACGTTATACTAAATAACCGGTGATTTATATGAGAAATGTCCATCCTGTTACTGTCATTCCTGTTACCATTAATATAGTAACAGTAAGGAAAACTGGACTTCATATCTTGAGTTTTAACAATAAAAACAATTACTTTTATTTTTCTAAGTAATATAAGTTTAATAACACATGTTAAAAAACTTCGTAAATCATTTTGAAATAAGTTAGTGCTTCAAATTGTGCCATTATAACTTAAACATGCACTCTTGTAACAGAATGGACAAAAATTGTAACAGGAGGGACAAATTATCCTGGTATTTATATACCTATTTAAGTTTCATCATTTGTTTTTCTTAAAATTATGAAAAATTCTTAGTTTTGCAACAGCATAGAGTACCTTTAATAAACAAAAATTGAACTGATAAATATTTTAATAGCACTTTAGAATTAAATTTCGTAACAGGATGGACATAAATGTCTTTTATTGTCTCAAATTTGCCAGATTTGACAAAATCATTTTTTTTATTCTACATTTATTTCTCTTTTCCTAACCAATAAAGTTAAAAAAAGTCAATTTTTATTTAAAATGTAGATTTCATTGTCCATCCTGTTACACTGTTTTGTTCATCCTGTTACTGTTTTGTCCTTCCTGTTACCCGAGTCCTTACTGTTACCAGTATATTTTCCTAGTTTAAATTGCTTTGGCAGAGCACCTGTTTAAATAACTTTCTGTAACTGTTTATTCTAATCACAAAAATAATGTACAAGAATGTTTTTTTCAACTATAGCATATAAACATTCCGCAATAAGGCTTTTCATGAAGAAAAACCCATAGATTTTGCTTCTGTTTGGTATATGGTAGTTTGACATGCTTTTAAACGCTCATATATTAGATGAATGTCAAACATCTTGGCATTCAATGATAATTTTTTCATTTATTAATGGTATACAAAAGGTAATTTGATGAAAATTTTGAAATAGAGTTTTACAGCTCTTTTTATGAAAGTAACAGGAAGGACATTAAAGTTTAAATGACTAAGATAAAATGTCAATATTTTTTAAAAGAAATATTTTCTTTTATGCAATGCAGTGGATTTTAGTAGTTTATTACTATATTATTCAAATAAAGTTGAAAAAATCATAGTAAAACCACTTTCATTTTTCAAAATATGTCATTCAAAAAATAGACTTTTTTTGAAAATGACCCACATATACATAAACTGGTTTCGCTGGATTGCCTTAATAGTGAACATAAATATGTCTACACATTTATTCTGATAATAATTGAATAATTTAATTTATTCGTTTTCAGAATGAAGTCAAGTTGTAATTTTCATCACCTTTTGCAAAAAATGATTTAAAAATCCAAATTACAATGTTGCAATGTAAATAACTGTTGCACAATTTTGAAATATTGTCATTAAAAATTGCTTGTCATATCTGATTTTTTTTTCTGTTTGTCAGTAGATTTCGTTAGTCAGGAAAAGATACATCCTAGAAAGATGGTGGAGTAAACATCGCTAAAGACTATAGGATAATATTTTTTCTGATACTACTTTATTATCATGCGGTATGAATTCTACACTGTAATACTGGGGAGAGATTTTGAATTTACCTCCCACTAGTTTATTTACAACATAGGCCATCTTTAAAAAAAAAAAAGTTCGGTATGGCCCGACTCATAACATTTTGTTCACATTCCATGACACAATTTTTTTACTTTATATTCTTCTTATTCCGTCAAAAAAATATATTGAAATTTTTTGAAAAAAAAAATTCACCTACCTACCGACCCAACAATTTTACACTGAGTCGGGAGAGGAAAGCAAACATTATTTTAAAGATGGCCTGATATACCAATATGGAATATAGACAAGTTAGGAGTAAAAGAATCTGTCGGGTTATTGGTGCTTCCGCTCAGGATCAACAAAATATCAAAATGCATCTGAGTTTCCAACATGAGCTAAATTTCTGGAAAGTGCTTCCATTCTATGGATGATTAAAAATTAAATACGCTTTGTTTAACCAAGTTAAAAGTATAAGAACAGGTCATTCCGTTTAGGGAATGTAAGTTTCAAAATAACAAACCCTGTGATAATTATGACATCACAAAGGCACATAGCTCTAGATTCTAAGGTAGAACTGTTCTTTTTATGCCCGTGGACGTAATTGGTTCATTGATTGATTTTATGTTGTTTATACATTCCTCTCGAGAATTTTTCACTTATATGGAGACGCCACCATTTGCTCATCGAGAGCTACAAATTTTGTCCTTATATATACTCGGCAATCACGGCCACTGAGCAGTGAGGGATCTTTTTCGTGCCAGCACCTACTGCGACACTGGACCTCGGTTTATACAGTCTCATTTCTCCATGTCCCACAGTGGGTGATTCGAACCCGCGACGTAAGGATCGACTCCTCACTTCGCAACTCTAGACGCTCTAACCACTGCGCCACGCGGGCCACCACCGTAATCGAAGATTCGGGTGCATATACTGTTTTTTTTTTGCCTTGTCCGTCCTTCTGTTTTGAAAACAAAAATATAACTTGCCCTTTTACTAATTTTTGATTGGTTGGAGCTTTACATGTGTATTCCTTGTGACCAGGTCTTCCTTAGGGTACCAATATACTAGTGACCTTAGAATTGACCTACTTTTGCAAGAATTCACCAAACTTAAGCCTTTGCAATAACTTTTGCACGGTTTGTACTAGGGATTTCATTCTTCACATGTGTATTGTGACAGGAATTTTCAATAAATTTGAATATGTTTGACCTTGTCCTTAGAGTTTGACCCACTTTAACCCTGGAAATAACTTTTGAACAGTGACTCACACCTATGGCTTTCACATATAACAGGTGTATTCCCTAGCTATGACAAACCCTTCCTTTCGATTTGACCTTAGTTTTTTACTACTTTTGAAAAGTTTTACCCTTGACCCTAACTTTTGAGCAGTTATTGCTAGGGTTTTAATTATCGGCCGCAGCAGCGGCCGATCTATTTGTGGTTATGTTAGAATGTGCACATGGGGAAATGAGATGTTATTATTTTATTAGTTCAGTAAAATAATTCTCAAATGATAACATGTATAAAATCATAAGTAAATATTTTAAAAACTTGCTTTAAATTAAGGTTTAATTGTTGTTATTTCGTTTCAATTTCATTATCATTTTGCATCAGATAATTGATAATTTATGGTTAGATAAAAGGAATTTACAATAGGTACTCCCCATCCAGGGAGTGTGTAAGATACGAAAGGAAATTGTAATGATTTTCCGGATAATAATGACGTGCACGTGGTAAAAGTGCATGGTGAATAAAAAATTGAAAGGTTGGTCTACTAGCAAAAAGTTGTTTGAAAATCCCACAGCTACGAATGACACAAAGATTATTTTTATACATTTTTGCACCGCACCATGCAGCACAACATACTCTGCAGAAACCAGGCATTATCACGTGACAAATAACCAGGGTATCAGCACGTGGTATATCTTGAAAGGGGCGTCAGAACCGGGGGGATTGGGTTACATATGTAGCTCCCCCACTTTTTTTGCAAATATATACATTATTTAGGCATTGAAAATGGGCTTGACCATTTTTTGTTGGTTTAGCCCCCCCCCCTTCCAATTAGCCAACCCCCACCCCACTTTCGATTTGCTTCCGATGCCCATGCATATTCGTCATAGACTTTTTACATAAATAAATCCATTGGATGAGCAAATGCACTAAAATTTCTAGTTAAAAATATATTTTATTCATTAAATTGGATTGAACAGCAGGCATAATACTAAAATTTCTATCAAATTTAAAAAAAAATATTTGTCTATTTTTTTGCTTTGAAGACGGCCTGAAATAAAAATCATCACTATTTCAGCTTCGAATATCCTGTTCTTTTCTTGCATGAATGCTTTGAATTGTGAAAGTACTTCTTTGACATGTTAAATATGTTAGCGGCCGATTTGATGCTTTGCATCAATTAACTTGTATTTACATGTGTATTTCTTATTATAAAGCCCTCTCCTGGATTCCTTTACTTTGGCCCGTTGACCTTGACCCATAAAAAAATCAATCTTTGTCACAACTGTGATAGATATAGTGATTGGGCTTTCATATTTCAGAGTGACACAATGAATTGATTGTATGTTGTTTTACTCCCATTCTAAAATTTTCATTCTTACAGACGTCACCATACATAAGTAAAAGGCCTAAAAATTATACCTTTAATCTGCACTTTGTGCAATTGAGCAGTGATGGATCTTTGTCATGCAACGTCTGTACTAAGGACAATTTTACTTCAAAGTTTCGAACGATTGTCCAAGGAACGGTTGTTAGCTATTTTATCATTGACTTATTCAGTCGCATCTGGGGTTCGAACGCACGACTTTCCAATCAAAAAGCAAGTGCTCATCCCCCCCAAAAAAACTTTCACTCATTTTTTGTAGTTTTATTTACATACAATACAAACTACTCCTTTAACAAATGCATTCTTTTACATCGCACATAAAAGATTTAATAACAATGACGACAGCTCCGAATGGAATGACAAAAATGAAATGCAATTATAGCGACCAAAATAGGGCAGTCATTAAAAATGAAACTGGTCACTGCTTTAAACTGGAGTCCTGTCTGCATAATGCTAAACAAAGTACTGACAGCTTATATTTACACCAAGTATACATTAGTAAAAGATAAAATATAAATAACAAAAACAAAAGTACTAATGAAGCAATATTACATAAATTAAAAAATACAGCACCATCTGCTATAGGTTGTGAAAACATTCGTAAATGACTTAAATTCCTGAAAATAAACTGCTTCAAAAGTAATAAGAAAAACTAATGCTTTTTATAAAATTATCAAAATGATAATTTTAATTCATTCATCAACTACAAACGCTTAATATTTTAAAAATAAATCTAATGCAAAAAAGCCCTAAAATCAAAATGGCCGAGATGAAAACTGACAAATGACTATAGCACACACGGGGCATGGTGTGGCACTCCTTGCCATATCATGCATACAAGGACAGACGCACAACACCTGTAGCCATATAAAAATAAAGCCCCACAAAGGTTTACTTTAGTTTCTAATGACAACAACATCACTAAGAATGGGGCAATTTAATTCACAACCAAGATCGAATCTCTGCAAGATATTTCGTTCAACATTTAGGATATGTTGATAATAAAGTCTTGTCACTGAAAGTTCTAAATAAAATTGAAGATTGAATAAAATGTTGAATAAAAAAAAGTTAATTCTGAGATGAAACTCTATATGGCATTTGACATGACATCAGAAGCAAAATTATTAAGCTATTCAAGACGATTGTCTGAAATTAATAAAATGTGAAAAATACATCTAATTTTAACAATGATACAAAGATGAATAATGCTTTTTCGAGTAGCAAATTTAAGTAAAGTTAAAACTATTTTTTGGTTAAAAAATTTAAAATACTGATTAAAAGGGGGAATAACTAGCCAATCAACACAGCTGTAATTCTTAAACTCTATGAAATTCAACATTTTATCACTTCATTTATATCATATGAAATATGTGTGAATGCAAAATTAACTAAGACTTTTTAACATTGATTATATATTTCTGAAATGCAGTGTTTAAAGCTGTAACCAGGTGCTTATAGAAAAAAGATGTTTGAATTCAACATTGTAACTGCATGATAACTTTGATGGCAAGATAAAGATGGATTTATAATGAAGAGTATTTACAACATGAGAAACAAAAATATTTTGTAGAGAGAGAAATAGATTTTAACAAGATTATCATCACATCACAAGTTCATAATAAAATATCTCAAGCATTCCTAGGATATTCAATGAAGAAACTAGAGAGCATGAGAAGTATAAAATTGTTTTAACAGAAATAAAACCAAAATTATTTTGGAGTTTCCTTCAGCGAATTGATGCAGTGTGTCTACTAATAAAGTAGGGTACACTAGCTGTCACATAATATCAAGTTTGAATGGAAGATACAAATATACTTGGGAGACATTGGTAAATGTTACAATACTCAACACTGGGTGGTGTGTGTGTCTAGAGGTCAAAGGATGGCATTACAGTGTCCTATTTACAACACTAACACACTGAATAAGAAAGTGAAAGTATAAAAATGTACCCAGCATGGAATATACACTGATAAAGAATATAAAGAAATACAATTAATGGGTAAAAATGAAATCACAAATAATTTGTATGATGGTGATAATTTTAAAAATCATCAAAGATTCATTGCACATAATCAAGATTGTTGAAATCATTAAGATTGTGAGAAACAATCAAATAATATATGTATGTCAATAAACTAAAAGGATTTCATTCTGAGAATGTTTATCAAGTTCTGTGAGTTTTATAATCATCACAATTTCTATGGCAACATATGTCACAACATTGTGGTAGCACCTGTTGTCTGATATAAGTATTTGAAAATGTTCTTTGTGAAAGGAGAGGATCCAGAAATATGTGAGAATGAGGCATTCATTCTTGTAATTTTTTCCTTCCATGACTAATCACAATTTATACATGGAACTGGTGTGTATTAATCACTCTCCTCATACCATCACAAAGACATGGAATAAATTTCACCAGCATCATTTTTTTTTGTCTTCCATCATTACAATGAATAAAACATGACTAGCATTCAACATAAAAGGACCTTTGTCCTTCTGTGTCCTACACATCACAAGTTTAGCACTTAGAACTGTTAAGCACAAATTACAATGAGGATCCACTGAAATAACGGGAGACTCTCCAGAACCAAGAAAAACCGAAGTCATTGTAACTGTCTATAATTGCTATATAGTCAGCAAATGGGGACCTTAATTTGGTTCATTTTTTCATCCTTTGGATTGTATCCCATGTTCTTTCGTTGAAGGAACATGTGGACTTCACGGAATGTAGGTCGACAGGCCTCGTTTCTGTTCCAACACTCCACCATTAAGTCAAATATTTCCTTTGGACAGTTGGGAGGGAATGAAAGATACACCTCCTTATTGTCGTTGCGGTAATAATGTCCAGCATTTTCTATCACTTGTTCGTCGGTCAAAGAGTCAAATGGTTGGTCCTTGGCAAATGTCAGAATCTCCCACAGCGTCACGGCAAATGACCATACATCAGATTTTGTGGTGAATTTTCCCTAAAAAGCAATGTAGTGAATATTATAATTGTTCTCTAAGCCATATACAGACATCTTAAGACACAAAAAATTAATTTACTGGGATAGTTTCACAGTATTTTAAAAGGTTTTTTTTTTTCAAGAGGTAAAATTCATCAACTCAGTAAATTGCAAATAAAATCTGCAATCTTGAGTATTTTCAAAAATCAAGAAAACCAGCATTGATTTTTACCAATAAAATGCTTTCCCAAGCCATCCATCGGATTGGTAGTACTGCTCGTCCTTCTATTCTGTAGTAATCTGCACTGTAAAGACTACGACTCATTCCAAAATCCGAAATCTTGATCGTGTAATTCGTTCCGACCAGACAGTTCCTGGTGGCAAGATCTCGATGAACCATGTTTAACGACTCCAGGTATTTCATTCCTGATGCTATTTGAGATGCCATGTAAACTAAGCAGCCATAACTGAAATTAAAGAAAATATGTTAACATCAATTACATGTACATTATGTACATAAAATTATAAGTGGCTATAAGAAAAGTTTTTGTTTGAAATAAAATTTATTAACAACCAGGATATATTATTATGCTTCTCCTTTCTATTTGATCTTTATTATTTCAAATATTTTTTGACCTAAAGTTTTTATATCAAAGGCAAAATAATAATATGTTGAATTTGTCTTATTTCTAATTTCCTCAAATTCACTACGTACCTGAGTGTTTTGGCATTAGTGGCCTGAGCTACCGGACTCTCTGGGACATGGTCTAACAGGAACTGATTGAGGTCTCCGTATTTCATGTACTCCACAATCATACACAGGGGTTCCTCCCTAGTACACACCCCAAGAACTCGCACTATGTTTGGATCCTTCAGCTGGGACATTATCTTAATCTCCTTGTGAAAGTCCGCTCTGAAAAAGTTGGAATACATTTAAATATTGAGAGCAATTTCTTTACCTGATACAATATGCATACAAAATACAAAACAGAGAATTTAAAGATACAGAAATCGTCAGTAAATTCCCTGAATACAGATTATATAAATGTAATAATATACAACCATCTCAGAAAAAAATGTGGACATAACATTGTACTTTTACTATAGAATTTAGGCTATTGTTTGCTTACCTTGCTCTATCATCTGCATTCCGTCGTAACATTTTGACTGCCACTAAGACATTGGGTGTATGTGTGCTGGCTCTGTTCATAAAGTACTCATCACTTATGTAACCATCAACATTCACTGCTTCACACAAATGTACCTAAGGATAAAAAGAAACACAAATGAAGTTTCATAGTATTGACTGGATAAAGTGAATGACTATACAGATTTTCATCTTTTAATGAACAAGCAAGAGTTAGTGAAAAACCACCTGAACTATTGAAATCAAGTTTGAAATTTCTTACCTCGCCAAATTGCCCCTCTCCAAGAACATCCACAAACTGCAGATTTTCCCGTGGGAATTGGACCACAGCATGTTCCAAGGTAAGGAGAAGTTCTGCATTAGGTACTGCATATACATTGTTCCCGCTCACTCCCTGTAGATTGGGAATGTTAGGGACGTTTACATGGACGATGTCGGCAGCAGCGTACAGGGCGTCATAGGTGGGAGGCTTCTCTGAGAGGGAGTTGGTCATCATGATAGGGGTTCCGTTGTTGGCAGGGGACACTCGTATTGGGGTCTGAGTGTGTGGGGGAAGGGCCACAATCAAGGCAGACTTTGTCACATCAGGAACAGCATAGTCTCTGGAATCTGTATAAAGTAATGGTACAAAAACATGAAACTCTAATAGATGTCACATTTAAAACCACAAAAGTGATTTTTTTTACCATGAGATTTTCAAATCATTTTAAAATTTATTTTCATTTGAAATTGGAAAGCTTTTTATACAATGGGAAGTCTTACAATGGCAGCCAGCAGAAATGGTAAGAGCCATGGCTATGTTTTGAAGCAATTACCACATTACCATTATTGTAGCCCAATAAATCTAGATATACTACTGCTAACATTGAACATGCTTTTGCACAATAGAATGATTCCTTACCATTAAATACTTATCAATATAAATTATAAAAAGCAATGGTCTTTTAGAACTATTTTCAAGGTACTTTAAAGGAAAAAGTTATTTTTAATATTTTCTAGTCAATAATACCCCCTCCCTACCATAACCATATCACTCAAATAAAACACATCTAGAAGTAAACTTTCTCACAATGCATGGGTTTAAATTTCTATAATAATGTATGTTAGGATCCTATAAGTATTAGTTTACATATCAATACTAATATCAAAGAGGATTTGTATGACAGAATACAAATCAATATAAAGGTACAAAATATATATCATTCAAGAGACCAAGCAAAGACCCAATACCCAGGATGATACAACTATATGAATATAGAGGCTACAGAAAGGCATGCCACTGTAATGATACCAGAACTCCCTGCCGCACACCCGGGCAAATCTGGCAGGTCCCGCCCCCCGACCAAAGAATCCTGAGGCTCACAATACGATGGACTCTTACATAGTTTCTCTCCTCCATTACAGATCTCCCGATCCGATTCCATTTCATCCTGAGCCACACTGTTGTACATATTGCCATTGGAGACCTTGCCGTTCTGCATGTTTCGGATGCTGTTCATATTCAGTGCGATGTGCCGCTCCACAGGTTTTAGACAGTGGCGGTTGTTGTTCTGTTTACTCCTCTTGTGGCGGATCAGGATAATGACGATTACGGCTACCACCAGGAGCGTGACGATGAGAGCTGACAGCGTACCCACGATGATGCCGATCATGTCGTTCTCTGTTGTAGCTTCCTTAGTCTGGACTGATCTATCCTCCACATGTTTTGACCCTGCTGGAATAAAGTATATTCTTGCTAACATTTTTTCTCAATCTTATAAAATATCATTTACCATTTAAAATATCTGCAAACTAGGATTGCCATACACTGCTAAAGAAAGGGACTATAGTCATATTGTTATCAAGTTTCCCTTATCCCTCCCTCCTATCCCCTACTTTTTCAAAGGGGCAAGCAAACTCAATTGAGAATATTACGTTTTCAAATTATTTTAATAATACAGTATTAGGGCTGCCATGATTAACCGAAATATCGGTTAACAGCGATTCACATTCTTTCGGTTCGATTCGGTATGTTTTTCCGGGATTTCGATTCGATTCAGGTTTGATTTTTTCATACTAACATTTGCTGTACCTACACAGTGCTGCAAATTTCCTTATTTCTTTATAAAATTGACATCATTTTGAATGTGAAATTAATTATTGACATTCTTGTTATGACAGTGAGTTATGTGGTTTGATATTGTATTGGTGAATCAAAAATTCAAATTACAGCAGTGATCTAACCGTTTCTATTGTGGTCAAATAGACTTTGTAAGCATATCACCAATACTTTTATGCTTAACATAATATGAAATCATATTGGTTTTGTTTGAAAAATTTGTTTGCATTTTTCATCTTTTAAAACCAATGACCAGTATCTTTAATAATTTGAATTTCAGATATTTGATTCTTGGGTCATACTTTGTAATTCGAACATAATAGGTATTGTCTTTGTTTTCTTGACTTTACATTCCATTTTATCTTAATAAACCTTATAAAAGTATGAATCATAATTTATCAGAATGTCTTATGATCATGATGATCAAACATTACAGATTTTATACAAAAAATAAATAAAAGATCTACTTCTTCTAATCGAACCGAAATTATTCGAAAATCGAGGTTATTGTTTGAACCGAATCGATTCGAAAATTTTCTGATTCGTGGCAGCCCTATACAGTATTCTAATTTAACAATAAAAAAAAATTTATTACCTTTGCCAATTTGCACATTGATACCCTGGTCTACAGGCATATCATTGTGACTAGGGGGTACTCTGGTGGTCTTCATTGGATGGGTTACTGGTGGAAGCTCCATGGTAACATTGGCTTTCGTAATTTCTGATGAAATAAAATGCATCATTAATCTCACATATTTCATATTTTTTTTAAATTTCTAGCTGAAATCAACAAAATGCATACTGGTATGAAATTTCACTGAAAAAATTAATTAACAATATTTGAAATATTACCTGATATGAAAGAAACTTCACTGATGAGCATCCATTTGCTGTCAAAGAACAGCTGCACCTTCACATACTTTCCCACCCTGTTTTCCAGGTGAATGGGAATGGTGCGGGCATATTCCATCCAAGAATCCCTGTCAAACTCATACTCGATGTAGTTAGGCTGGTAGTATATTCCAGACACGCTGAAGTATACGTGTGCCATTCTGAAGATTCGCACATCCTTATCATAAAAGTTATTACAGTGTATGTTGAGCCTGGTGAAGTTCCTTACAGCATCAAATTTGAAGACAATTTCAATGGGGGAGCTATCCTCAAATTGTTCTGTCTTCCACCCCACCCACTCATAACCCTTGATCCCCCGGGCCTGCAGGTCGTTGCGGAAGTTGGCCTGCCCCTCTTCTCCATCCATTAGCTGACCTATACCATTATATAAGTGCTGGTCCTTGATGATTCCGTCATAAGTAAAGTCCAGGAAAGCTAACTCATCTGAACTGTGTTTTCCTCGTCTGTCTCCTTGTGGCATAGAGTAGGACAAGACACCATCTTTAAAAGAAATAAACAAGAACATTATTATATTTATTGAGCAATTGATTTGACCAAAAAACAAAAAAATAACTTCAGTCTAAATTAAAGTTACACTATGAGTCAAAAATCATGTGTTTTTTTTAAAGATATCTGTATCATAAAGTGAAATTTTATGAAAATTATTAGTATGGCAAAGGTATGACAAGTAACTTCACAGACCAAAAAAAAAGACAGCACAATATAAGTGCTGGAAAAATGAAAGTTGTATCTACCATTTCATTGTTATCAATACTTATATAATTATCATGCATGTTGAGGTCACAGTAGTTTTATGTTTAGCATAAACTTGTCAAGAACATTCAACAAGAGCATGCAAAATTGAGAAATATGTTCTATTAATATTTTCAAAGATTGTTTCAAAATTTTTTGGTCTGCCTACATTCACTTTTGGAGCTTGAGACCATTATACTTCATCGGGTTTGGTTCTGAAACCTTTCAGGAATTGAATAAAATTTGCATGGATTAATATGCAAAAAACACTATGTTTGTCAATTTTTCTGTTCATGCATCACATTTTTGAGTTAAAGAATTTTTTTGGAGTTATCTCTCTTGACATATATGTAGCTCTTTAGCTAAAGAAAAAAAAAAAAAAAAACTCGGGCAAAGGTTCCTCTTTAAAAATGTTTTATAAACACTTTTTTCCATAAAAATAACACAGGTTGATCATAAATTCAAATTTATGTCTAAAAAAAGAAAATCTAAGATTCAAAATTTACATAACTTAGAACCTCTTATCAGATGAAGAAATTTTGCCAAAGAGTTATCAGAGAAGTTAGCAATAAATGTAGAGTTAAAAAGATAACAAAAGACTTAAATCAACAAACAAGAGGAAGGATTGTTGACATCTGACAAAAAAGATTGCAAAAAGGGGAAGAGAATCCTAAAGTACATCATGAATTATTTGAGAATTTTTTCAACATCCTGAATTTGTGTCAGTCGGAAAATGATGGTTAGAATCCATCGCCCTAGGTACTGACATAACAACAACAAAGTAGAAATTCTGGCCAATTATACATAACCATTTCTACTGATAAGCCCTGAATTCCAAATTACTTAAATTGTCAGTTGATGCCAATCTATCATTTATTTTTTTTCTTTCATCGTTCGTTATCATCTAATTTCAGGATAGAATAACAACAGAAAGTTCTCATAATGACAGTGATTAGAGGAGGAATGGGTGAAAAAATCACTGAAAAAATACTATTGCCAGCAAGGAAATCTCATCTTAATTAAAATAAACATATGACTCCAAACAATGGAACACTGGCAATCTATACACACTTTAATAATGGGATAAGGAAACACATGGGTTAACATCAGCAGTCAAAACCTAAACTTCTAATCAAACTAATCTTGATCAAGTATTTTAAATGACCATTAACTACTTCCATTTCATATTTAAGCCACAGTGATGATGTTAATCTTGAGTTATACCAGTCATTTTTTTTTCATTTTTTCTCACACCCCGGCACAGCACATACTAAAGGAATTTTTGCTCCTTCCCATTTCAAAGCAATATTACTACTGAGAGGAAAAAGTTTAGAATTTTTCTCTGGAATGAAGTGAAAGAAAAATCCAATTAACTCGCCGGGGAGAATAGGGGGCGAACACAGTGTTCTTATTGTGGGTAATTTGTCTTACAACTAAACGTTCCACTCACTTGCACAATTCATTCTAATGCTTGAAATGGAGCCAGAAAACATTCGTAAGGTAAAAAAAAAAGAAAGAAAAAAAAGTTTGACCAATGACTTATGACCAGTGGCTCTTTATAATTAAACTTAGACCTGATAACATCTTAGAATTAGGAAAAAAAATCCCAGAAAATGAGATTCTGAAGAGATTTTACATGTGAAGGAATCTAAATCAGATGTGTGTTTGTCAAAATAGAGTTTCAGTGATTGACACTGATGCGAGTTTGAAATAACATTTGTTTGTGAGAATTCAAATTTCTTGGGGGTAGTGAATGAAAACAGCTTCTCTTAAGATTCATTGACCCCAGTTCTAGACAAAGAATACCTTGTAGTTTTATTTCAGCACTGGTCAAAAGTCATGAAATCATAGAATTTGAAGATATACGTAAAAGCCGATAATTAAGATAATTTTACAGACATGAAATGTTCCAGAGTTTACTGACATTTTTTTGTTGGCCTCTTTCTGCTTTTTCACAAAAGTGGGGGATTGGGGTTCTTTGTTCGGCATACAAGCGTAATATTCTCATAAAACATACTAACCATCCCACGTACAGCCATAGAGTTCTACCCTCATACAGACAGTGCGCGGAGTCTTACTGTAGGGGATAAAGCGCACCCGCTTGGCAATGATCGGAGGCGACACTTCATTCATCTCTGCTGTGTGGGTGTTATAGTTAGCTTTGAAGTGCTGCAAAGAAAAAAGGCATTGAAATTATACAGTACTTCTACAAATAATCTCTGTGTTTTTTTCTGTGTGTTAAGCTCATTAATTTATTCACTTTTATGATTTAAAATAAAATATTCATTGATCTGATATTCACCAGGACAGTACGATAAGAAAATATGTGGGAAGAAAAGATAACTACAATTTAGTCAAATGCTTTCACTCAGACGAATATACTTTACATATAAATTTTATAAACAATGCATAAAGATTCCATTTCTCTGCTAATTTTAAGTTCATCTCCAAGTGCAAAAAATAAACAGCACTCTTAAACTACAATAGCAATTAATTAGCAAAGTAGATAGTTTTATCAATATGATGGGGATATTTTGGAGTCAATTAAGCCTCATTTATGCTTTTGTTATCTCTTTGAAAGCATTCTCAACAAATTTTATGTCCCATTATAGTCAACAAGGAGTTAAATTAGATTAGTTTAAAAAACAACAGTGTTCTGCTGTTGTGTGAACCAAAAGTTCTGAATATCTAGAGCTCCGATGGTGAACTATGTGCATGTTGCTTGATTGATGGTAGAAAACAGAAGGAGACTGGGTAAAGGGGGCAGATGTGTGAAAATCAACCTGACCTTTTCACAATCAGCAGTTTCCCTGTTTCCCTTTTACAAAGATCACCCCTGGGGGCATTGATTTGGAGAGAGCACAGAGACAGAATCCCCCATGAATCAGAATTATCTAACTCAACATTCAAATTATCTAACTCCAACATTCGTTCCAGAAATGCAATACTGATTTATCAACTGCTACCCTTGCAAAAATAAATCCTGGAGGGTCAGGAGAAGTCAGGATATCCTGGGATTTTCCTGAGATATCCTGACATGTCCTGCTCTCCAAAATCAGGTTCAGGATTTTATCAGGACATGTCAGGACTTTATGTGAATGCTTCACCAGAACAGAATCTTCCCAGGATTTTTCAGGACTTTTACAAGAGATCAAGTCCTGACACAAGGAAATCTCAGGAATTTTGATATTTTCTGAACTAAAACAAACTGAATCAAATAAGTCCTGGAATATCTTGCGATCAGGACTGTTCAATTCAAAGTCCTAGAATATCCTGAAGTCAAGACTCAATATCTCTATGTGGTCCCTTCATTACAATTGCCCATGTGTTAGGTGTTAATTCTTTCTGATGATAGCATCACGAATGATTGGGGGCCAGGCAGGAGTTTCTTTAATTTATTGACCTTCTAATCTTCATCCCAGCAATTTGCAAGCGCTTTCCTCAACCTAAATAACCTGTTGTGTCCCCCACAGTTACTTAAACTAGGGCAGTATCCAATGAGGAGAGCCAGTCAGGATTTGTGCGCCTTCTCAGACCAGTTCAAAATTTCAATGCAAACCGAAATGTTTGTGAGGAACATGAAAGTGTTTATACAGTAAAGAAGTGAAAATGCTTTGGGAAATACAACATGTCATCACCATATTGAACTAGATGTCAACATTTAAATGTTAATTGTGTCTATGTCCATGAGATGAGGAAATATTGAAGATACGAATGACTTGGATGTAGTGAGAGGAAAATTTCAAAGATTTGCTGGTCATGTACTCAAGAATGTTAAGAAAAGGGTAAGTGCATGGGCTTAAATTTGTATTTCCATCCCTCATTTCAGATTACTATGATTATATAGCATAGTATCTTAACCTCTGTGTTAATTATAAATTAGTACTTAATTTAGATATAAATACAGTATGTTATCAGTAAATACAATACATGTGTAAAATAAATGTACATGGATTACATCATGACATCATGTAATTATTGTTTTATATATAGTTTTTAATTTATGATCAAACATTTTCCTAAACAATTCTTGCAAATTCTCTGTAGTTTCTTTTAAGAACTATATGTAAACATGGTCAAATGTACATCATTTAAGTACACAGCTCACTGCAGTACTATTTTATATATATTATCTTATTTCTTTCAGTGTAATTTTCTTATTTAATATTGATGCGTATGATTTTTTTTATTGACTGGTCTTTCATGACCAACTGAACTATGAAAAATATTATATTTTTTTTTAATTTTGACCATTAATATAAACATTATTGTGATTAATTGTTTTGAATAATAAAATATCTTAATTTAATACTTTACAGGCCTAATAACAGAATGCATCCCTGGAGTCAGTGTTTAATCACCATTCCTTGCATCATAAAAGACTAAGTTCCAAAGAAAAAAATTGATTAAAGAATAATTTGCATAAATAATAATTCTTTTGTCTTTTTAGTGTACAGAGGGACATTGTCCATATTTAAATGCATTTTGAGAACTTGAACCTGTTTTTGAAAGAAGTGACAAAATCCCAGAGGTCATTATGACAATAAGGGGATTGTTGATCTCAGGAATATCTCAAGATATCCCAGGATTTTTACACTACAAAGTCAAATTCCTGAGGCCAGGATGATGACAGGATTGTATTCCCAGGAAATCTCAAGACATCCCAGGATTTTTGTACTACCATGAAACATGTGCAATATTCCTGAGGTCAGGATAATTGTGGTCCCAGGAATTCTCAAGACTTCTCAGGAAATTTTGCTTTACCAGGATGTCCTGTGAAATCCTGAGAAATCCTTGTTCCAATACCATCCTGACAATTCCTGAGGTCAGGTACCAGGATAATCCTGAGATTTCCTGGGATTTTTAACCAAGATATCTTGAGAAAATCTCAGGAAATCTTGTGATATCCTGGTCTATTTTTGCAAGGGAAATAAGCCAGACTTTTTTGCTTGAATATTTCATTGCTGATCCTTCTCCTGATAATGGCATCTTCAAAACTTCCTTTTCCTCTGAGAAGAATCGGTCCAAAAGTATCATTACATCAGACAAGCCTGATTTTTGATGGGATAAGATGTGAGCATTGTTAGATGAACCACAAAACCAAGCAGATTAAGTCACAACATAAATAATCCTCTAAAATTAATGGGATCTGCAAAAGAGATTCATTTTCAGAGATTACTGTTTGTGATTTTTTAATGTCAAGGGATAACTTGGCAGGGAGGGGGATGTCTGCGTCTTAATTCTGAGCCGATTCCTCAGTTATCTACTCTTGTTTGTGTATTTTATGGCCATGTTTTGGGATACCTGATGGGAACATATGTTTTGCCCACACTTTAATCCTGCTGATAAACTACAGCGACAATGAGAACTCATTTCATTCCCCCCCATCACAAAAAGCTTGGTTAATCATCCTAAACAACAACTCACCCCAAAAAATCTCCGTGCAGGTTTCACTTTTTCCGACATAAAACCCACAGGACATTTTCCCATTCTTGAGTTCTAAATGTCTGGCAAGGGGTTACATCTTCAGGGGAGTGTAATTTTATTATGCCATACATTTAGAGACTTTTTGCCTCTCTATCTAAATATACAAACCAATACACGATATGGCTGTTTGCATTCTGAGCCATTCAGATGTAACACAAGGGTTGATACATACCTCTTTTGCTTGCCTGTTTCTGAAGCGGATCCATTCCCCGTCATCCTCTCTCTGGTATTCCAGGAGGAACTCTTCTGTATATTCTTGTCCCTGGAAAAACAGAGTCAAAAAATAAGTTGATACAATTTGTTACACCTAATGATACTTCTCATGTCAGCTTTTTCTACACTAATTACTTGAAAGATAATTCTTTTTTCCTACTAATTTCTGGGTGATGAGTCTGTGTAATAAATTTCTCTTCCTGTTATATGATTTTACGGCTTCTTCGTCTTAATTTGATTTGAATGATCTAAAAATGTTACTTGGAGAAAGTTGACAGAGTAATAAAATGATGCCATTACATTCTTTTCCAATGGGAGCAAAGAATTGTGTCTACAATGCAAAGTATGTATATTTATCAATCTAAGCTGTTCTTCTATAAATCAGGAAAAAAATTGTTATGGCTGCTTGCACAACTGTAATACAGTACTGAATTGCAGGGGAAGAAGAAATTTATGGGTAGGAAAATTGGGAACAAGTCAAGCAGAATTTCGCTAGCAGCCACCTTACTAATTACAAGACAGAGAAGGCAGTAAAATTTCATATAATAGAATTAACTGAATTCTTGTCTGACACAAAGCCCTCTGAAACCCAGTCTCTGACTAGTTCCCAATGACAGGGTAGCCTAATCCCATCAAAATGTCAACTCCCCAAAAATAAACTACAACTTCTATAATGAGATGGCTATACTATCAGTAGACAGTGGAAATTGGAGGTTCTAAGATACACTTGGTTTATGACAGTGACTCTATTTAAGAATGATTCTCCTTTCAGTGTCAGGGCAGTTGGGGTTGATGATAATGTCTAGACTGTCTCTAAAATATCAACATTTTAGCAACTTTTGCCTGCAGGTTCAGGATAGAGAATGTTATCTGACCAGCTGCCATTAAACTAACTCATGAATCAAAATTTATGAAGAGGACTATAAAATCCACATGCACATCCTTTTTTTCTGAGAAATTTCCAGTCTCATTAACTTGCCACAGTAACTTAAAGATTAAAATGCATATTTTATGGCTGCCATTATTCATGCTTCCTCAATTTCTCGAAGTTCATGTAACGAGAAATTTCTCCTGCAATTTTTGTTTACTAATGAACAATAGCTCGTGTTTGAAGTATGATAAAAAGACTATTTTCATAAGCTAACATTTCATCAATACCATCTTTTGCTGATAATAAAACATATCTGCCTCTTTATGAAACCATTGTGGGTTGTTTATGACCGACGGATGAACTTTGGAAAAAAAAATATTGAAAAATAATGAATCTATCACTCAGGGCTCTGTGATTTCTTTCACAGCTCTCTACCGATCTGGTAGCCGTGTAGGACCCAGGATTCCTTCAGTTTTCTGATGGGAGCCGTACAAAAAACCTCTGGATTCTGCATGCTACATTTCAGAGATCACACAGAATCATGTCTATACACTATAGATCCAGGCAGAAAATCTAGTCTAATGAATTCTCCGAGAGATTGTATAGGATGCAACCACTGTAGCATTAAAGCCATGCAATAAAGCATGCTTCAGTCATTTCACTCTTATTGCATCTTATAGGAGACAGTAATTTTTTTTTTAATAAAGATGCCTCATGTATCGGTTTTATATGAAATAGGATGAAAATGAGGTAGTTTTCAGTACAATGAATGTGGATTTAATCAGAGAAACCCTGGTATGCTTGATTATCAATGTAGTAGATGATCATTGACATGATACATGAATATCCATCAGATCTCCTCTCATTACTATGGTATTGATCAGCAATAATGTGCTGGAACGTGTTATTTCTATTTTAATATTTAACAATAATTCTAACTTACATTCATAACCCTTTGAACCAAATGTGAAATATTTTTTTAAAATTCCAAAGGGCAGGTGACTGCTATCATGCCTGGACGATATCAGTGACATGCAGGGTTGCCTCCCCTGTGATATCTGTATGATACCTGACCAGTGGTCGAGGGCAGAGGGGGAGCTCCATTAGAGCCTTCTTATCAAACAAAAACAACGGCAGCAATTAAAGCTAATCTTTTGGGGGAAGGGAAACAGAGAAAGCGATAAGGGAGAAATGATAGGGAGGGAATTTCTGACACAGGCTGCAATCAGCTGATTATTATGGAACATGGGATTGTCCAGCCATATTGCCCTGCAGCCATGGAAAACAAATGCTGCATTCTATCTTCCTCGACCCATATACATTTCTGGGCAAAGACTTTTAAAAAATGCCAGGGAGGAATAAATAAGTTAGAACAGAATCATTAACTTAAGGTTTTCAGAACTAAACATAAAAATTTCCTTATTTGGTGAGAAGAAAATTTATAACTTTGCCGAAAACCTGAATGAGGGGCGAATTGCCTTTCTGAATGAGCTGGTAAATTTGCATGGTTTATATGGGGGATTTGTCCTGTAATCTTGCCTGCAATAAATCCCTGCTAAGTTTACCCTGTGTAACAGTAGACACCTACCCAGAGCGACACACTCCCTGATGTCACCAATTACTGACAATACATTAACTACTTATCCCTTCTACCTGTCAGGGAAGATTCACTCAACACTATGTCACGTTCTTATTTATCGAGGCTCGATTTCAACTGTTTTTGTATTTTCGTCAATGCTCAGTGAAACAGTTTGGCAAGGACTGATTAAAATGCAAAAAATAAATAAATAAGATATTTTGGGTGGGATTTTTTATTGCCGGTTCTCATCCTTTTAAACCTATTTTGATGACATCAGAACTGGTTCCAAAGTCTGATGACATTTTCAAAAGTACTGATTTACGACTTTGCACTTCTTTAATAATGCCTTTTTTATATTGTATCAGATCATTAAGAACATCTAAAACTTGATATTTTTTATTGAAAATGGAAGAACCCTCACTATCGATTTCACCCAGTTACTGCTTTATGACCAGAGGTATCAACTGAATTAGAAGTATTCCCAGTTGCTTTTAGTACCAATCAGTTCTCCCATTTAATAAAGTTCTTTTGATCTAACATAGACAGAATAGAAGCTCCACAAAAATCTCCATCATTAAACAAAAATCGATAGTGATGAAAAAAGCTTCAAGATTTAATTAACTCTTGGAAACTTGGCTTTCACTACCAAAGATTCTTGGTTTTTCTTCTTGAATGCCGACATTATTGGGTTTTTGGTCCCAAAGACAGATGAGAACCTTGTGTAATGAAATTAAGGGTATTCGATTCTTGTCTGGTGCTAAGACAGAATTGACAGGTGTCAGTCATAAGAATGACCTATTATATAAATAGATCCCATCTCCAGGCCTACACAGCAAGAGCTGCTTTTTCGGAAAGTCTGAATTTCATTTGAACTTGCCTTCAAAACAAATATTTCAAATTCGCACTTTATTTTCTTTTTCAATAAAAGACGGATTGTATATTACAGCAGGCATGTGGCAGGAGAGAAGATTAATGAAAGAATGTTCAAAAGTTCCCAAAATATACTCATCCTTCACACTTTTAATGATAAAATACATCAGACTCACTACTAAAGAACTCTTTCTCCCGTGGTGAAACTTACCAAACCATTTCCGAATCGGCCCTGTGTTTCCACTTTAGTGATGACCATCAGTTTATTGAGATCTATCTGTAGATACTCATAAGAGAATTTATCAATCATCTCCTTGGGACACCATGCGCCACCTTTTTTCTCCTTCCGAATTCTGTAAAAAAAAAATTTTAAAAATAAGATTTAGTGTGACATCTTTCCTGATAAGTAATGCCACATCATGTATATTCTTTTTCTTTGATTTGAAAAAAAAGAGGTTTTTTGCCATTATCATTTCTCATACAAAAGGTGCTAAAAAAGCTATAAATACGAACGTGACAATAAAAATTTTAACCAGAATTATTTTCCCCTCATCAATTTGACATAACACTTCATAATCCCAAAGGAAAACATATTTTACCAAAAAATTATTTATATTGTATGAAAAACAACAACTAAAATAAATGTTTATTAAACTAAGACTTAAAAATGCCTTTCTTTTTTGAAGAACTTTAATCATGCCGACATGGGTTTTCACTTAAATCAATCTATTTTCATATCTGATAGAATTTATGCTTTTTTCCTTCAAATATACAAAGGAAGGAGGGAAATATGGGAAACAGAACCAGTTTTTCACAGAAACTGTGTTAACCATACTTGACAGACCAATTACCCACTGCTGAATATCAATTAAAGCTCTCAAAAAGAAAAGGAAAAAAAAAAAGCAAGACTTGTTTTAACTGTGGGAGCTGATGAGGCCTTAGTCATTAGGATGCTTGGTGTGATGGGGAACAGGAGGGGCCAAAGAGTGGGAAGTTTACTCTTCAAGTCCCTCCAAATCGCTGCTTTACCTAAGAAATCTCTATCTTAGACAACATGCAGAATGCAATACAGGTTAATGTATTAAGAAACAGATCCCTGGGTGATGTATCACATCCACATTGAGCCCTGCTAATGAAATACTAATTCCAGAAGTGTTATAAATCTCAATTTATTGGAAAGTAAACAAGAAATGTTGCCATGTGCCAAAAGAAAGATTTCGGTGGATTGAAAAAAATAATGACATAAGACTCGGTGAAGTCTTCATTGGTTTCAAGTGAGAATCTCAGTCTTACTTCTACTCCATCCACAGGGATCAAAAAAGAATAAAATAGTGAGGCAGAAAATTGAAAAAATTTAGCCTTAATTTTCCTCAATATCATGAATTAATGTTCATCAAGACATTGGGGCGGCCATCTGGCTCAGACTCTGTTTATTAAATCACACTTCCTTCAGAATCCCAACAAGCCATAATCTGTCTCCACGTATCAAATGGCCCTCATAAATATACCTACATTATAAACTCTCAATTCTAAACAAAAACCTAAAGGATTTCACTGATGGGAACTGGATAATATGATATTACCCAGCGCAATTCAATTAGTACATGAACAGGAAACTATGACAGTTTGAGTCTTCCAGCAATTCGTGCAGCCTTTCATTTTAGACCTGAACAAACCTTCAAGAGGAAATTAAATGTAGCTGACTTTCTAATGTCTCACATTCCCTGATAATATGCTAAGTGGACTGTACAGGCAATACCACATACATCTTATCCGGTAATCAGGCCACCCTCTGTCAAGGAAATGTTGGGTGATGAGTTTTCAGGAAGAAGATGACCCAGCGAGACTATATTTACCCACAATTCCAGACCCATCCATTAGGGGGATGTATTGGATTGTGAAGGTCTGTCCAAGGGGAGCACACGGCTATATTTACCGGTAATTACCATCATCTATCATTCAGTCCCCCTGTACACTTACAAATCACTATAGCACTCCAGCTAACGGCTTCTGGCGACAGGCAGGCTGATGCTGAGCTGTACTTGGGGGACTGCGGGGAACCTCTGGGATCAATGTATGTACTGAGAGTATCGTGAGAGGTGTTACTGATGATGATATATCACAGTAAGCCAGATCACTGAGGCTGCCAGGGGTGACAAGTATAGTGTGAAAAAAAACCTCTGGTTGATTCAAACTTCTGACACCATCATTATTGCTGGATCAAAATATCACAGCTTTTTGCTTTCTTTTTTAATATACACAAGGGAGATAATTTTGCTTCCTGGTACTTAATAAAGCTTTTCTGAAAACACAGTGATCGATTTTCATTATCTACCTGATTGGAAGTTCAGCTAAGGGTGACATAAAGAGACAAAACCATTAGATGTGTATCTATTGTGTTTCCATGAAAACAGATTCTGTATTGACTGCCAGCATTGGTCCACAGCACATAAATAAACCATTTGGATCTACAGGGTATTAGCAAAGCAAACACTCAAAGTAGTCTGTGTTCATCCAAAACTGTTATGATCAAATATCTAGCAAATACTTTGCTGACAGCAGATTTTTTTTGAAAGAGAGAAAAAGATAATCATTCAGAAAATCAATTCCTCTTTTATTGCATACCTTAATGTGCATTAATACGAAAAACATACATAGTATCAATAAAAGCTCAAATCTCATAAAGACGCAAAAAAGAGACCATAAAATGTAACATAGAGAAATTAAAGGATATGCCTGAAGCTGTGGCATCGTCAAGGATGGAGGATCATGAAGCAGCTGTAGATGTCATAAAGTGAAGCCCAAGCTATCATAAGCCACAGGACCCTGATCCAAGGTCAGCTCAGGTCACAGTGTGTACCCTGCCTGCTCTGTCAAGTCTCTGTTTTAATTGCAGTATAATCTGCATAGCTTCAGGGATATAATTACATCTGGAATATCAAAGCTGACTGGGAGTTTTCACAGTTTTCCTGTCAAATTGGACATTGGTCACTGGTGAAGACTTCCAAGGAGGGGATTAGCTAGGTTTCTTCATGTATGCTGTACAAGGGTTCCAGACATAATGGGTTTTTCTGCTGTAGGGATTCTTAAATTAGAAATCTCTTTGAAGCTGTCTCTTTAATTCTTACTTAATTCGGAATGTTTTGAAGCCAAATGAAAGAATGATGGGACTGAAATCCCATCTTCCTGACAAAGCACCTGCTCTTTGCACTTACTTAGTAAATAGGAACCCTTCATTTATCATTGACAGTTTTGAACAACAAACCCATGCCACCCTATTTCTTGTAAATTAGACTTTATCTATTATACATTACTAGGTAATTTGACAGACAATCACTTTCTATCATTTTCAAAAGCCCATCTCTATACAAAGTACAGGCCTCTTAAGAGTAAATTTCAGAGATATTCCAAGTCTCTTTACCACCTGCAATCCGAATTCCGAATAAAAACAAACTGACTTATACTGAGTGAAAACACAAAAGTTAACCATCTTCAAAGTACAAGTGATTGATAAAGCCTTGAATCAGCATTAGAAGACAGATGATGGCCAGACAGGGACCTCCACAATCCTGTACAGTTTTTTCTAATTCCCAATCTCGGGAAGACTCACCTGATGACAAGCATGAGCCAGCTTTAGGAGGATCAAGGCAATCCTAAGACATGTCAAAAATCTACAGTTCCGATTACCATCTGATGAACCCATGACAACCTTTGATCAACTGACATCAGCACCCATTCCCTGACTTTTTCTCTATCTGCTACAGTAAACACCTGGAGCACTAATCTGCTCTTAGTGACCTTTCCATTTTTTGCACATCTTGGATATCTCTGTCCATAAATTTCATCTTAATTAGTGCACATATTTAGGGTCTGGTTTACACATTTTCAACAACATGACAACATTTTTTTCCCAACAGTTTTTTTTCTGCACCATAGATCAATGTCTTATCTTTGTGTTTCCCTTTCTTTCTGATATAATCAGTAGATTAAAATCTGGAGAGAGACAAAAAATGTCAGACTGGACAATCTTTCCATCAGTTGGTGACGAGGAGGGAACCAGAAACTTTATTGCATTTCCTACACTGACAGCCATTCAAGACGTCAACACGTTCAAGATGGAACTGTGGAATTTTTTACTTATATTTCCTATGTCCAATTCAATTACCAAACCAAGGACCTGAACCCAAAGATCTATAATTTGATTTTCTTTTTCTATCAACTCTAGCAATTCCGAACTCAAACTGACAGTTCCTTGATCTATCAGTCGTCTTGTCCATTATTGGTGTGGAAATGGACACAAGCTCTATTCTCTATACTTATTAAATAGGGAATAGGAATTATAAACTGAATTACATCCTGGTGACAATTCATTCCAATGATCTGTGGAACTTTATTACTCGTTCAGGAAAGCAACAGGTCTGGCATTTTAATCTATCAAAGGAAGAAGATTGAATGTATATCACCCTAAAAATTACCTCAGGATGAAATTCTCCCCCCAAAGACCTCATAAGATAATGAGTTTAAAAAGAAGCTGTTCAATTCTTAATGATCATTAGAGATTACATAATGGAAGCAGCACTGTTGCTAGGCAGCTGATCATCCATTTGCCTGCATGCAAAGAACCTTCTCAAAAATTCCATTAGACAAAACCATTTTTATTTTCCTTTATTATGATATTTTTCGGTAAATCTGTTTCAAGCAGTTCCAATTACAAAGATGTACGATTTTTACCTGTCTGAATAGCTTTAGATTAGAACTAATGCATTGCTGATTTCATTTACTCTGGCAAACCCTACTAATATTACATCAGATCAAAAGCTGCTTGTTTTTTATTCTCAATTTCCTGACTTTTTTTGTTGATAATTAGCATGCTTTATAAATATTTGCACTATTTCTTTATCCATAAATTCAACAATTCCTCACAAAAGTAAAAAAAAGTTATTAATGTAACAGTCTTCTTTTGATTTAGACAATAAATGTCTCACAGTCTGCAAGACTTCAAATTGCTAAGCTACTTTTGCTTAATGTCATAGCAACCGAATGATGTTCCAGTCAGGATTTTGTCTAATTTCATTAATTATTCAAATTTTTGTGTGGATATGGAATACAATTTACTGCCATTTCTCACGAACTGAGTGATCTGGACTAATAAAAACAATAACGAACACCGTGCCATTTCTATACAACCAGGAGATTTCATTTACGTAACTAAACAATATATCCATGGGATGTAATTGTTTAAAGGCAGAATACATGCAGATATTGTGATTACTTGTTAATTTATAGTTTTCTGTAAAATCTACAAACAGGACAAAGAGAATCAGAACTATTTTTTTTAGCTCACATCCATTTTAAAAATATCTGGAAATAATTCCAAGCATTCCTCGTACCAATCTTTTTCCTGGCCCCATTTACTTTTTTCAAACTTAATAAATCTGTCATCACAGTGATTCCTTTGAAGCCTCTCTTTCAGCTCCCTTTACACAAAGGAAGGAGGATCTAAAGGGGAGAGGAGATGGGGGATAAGAAGGGGAGGGTGATGTACTGACTGGGGGTCCAAAGGTCTCCCAGCGTAACCATCAAGTCTCCGCAGGATCGTAAACATGCTACCCTTATCACTGCTGTATGCTCATAAAGCACTTTGATGTCTGTGAGTTATCATACTATATATTTTACATAACCAAATGCCGTCACTGCGCTAACGTACAGAGATCTTTTTTAAAGAAAAGATATTTTTTGAAACGGTAATTTGATCATGCTTGCAGTGTTAGAGTCATCTAGAATTAATTTCCTACATATGTATTTTGCAGACATTCATTATCATGGCTAATTCATAATCCTCATTTTTTATAGAGTTTTGGAGACACACTGGTTTGTACTCATTAAGTTGTATCTTCTGTGTAACAAGAGCTAATTAAGATTCATTTTCTTTATTGCTTTAAAGATTTTTTTCATATAAAACTATTATTTATTCAGCAAAATGCATGTACTGATGTTTATTGCAAAATACAATAAATCTTTTCTTAAATCTTTGGAATATTTTTTTTGGTGTGTGTTTGAGGATTCTTCTAGAAATTTTTATCCCTGCATGACCCAATCCATCAAAGATCGACTTGTACAACATCAATTGAAGGATCTTGTTACTTTTTTTCTTATTTGTATATTAAGGAAGATTACATGCATCCATGCCAAAATTTGTATTTCAACAACTTGTTTGGGATTCTTTGATCAAAAATGTTGTTTCCTGCGGATTGAGACTTCATTATGTAACAAACAATCTGAAGATAATCCCAGCCACCTCAGGTTGTGCAGTCAAGGTTCCAACTTTCTTTTTGCATGTCTGATGTCCGTGACAAAATAGCAACATCAAAAGACCCTAGCACAAAACACTATAGCTGTTAATGATTCAATTTCATGTATAAGTGGGGTAGAAAGTTTCACAAATTGCATGAATCCTTCTGATTTATTGGATTGTGGTTTTTCTTCTACATGAATTTGAGTTAGAAAAATGATCCTTGATATGAATCTTTTTCATCTACAAAGTTTCTCCATTTTCAATTCAACTCCTGTTAGAATCAGCAGGAGATATATTAAAGGGAGTTCCTTTCCATACCGACAGGTAAAAAATTAACAGCTTCCCGCAACTAATATGCAGAACTTATATCGGGTGAAAAAAAAACAGTTTGCCTTGGTGTAGCATTTTTAGCACATCCTTTAAAATCTGTCTCCCTATAAACAGATGTGCAAATTATACACGGTGATCAAACAATAAGTGACAGTTATGTGGAGAATGCTCAAATGAACCAAACAACAAAAGCAAGAGTTGGCTTCATTAGTCACAAACATAAGCAGCAGATGCAGAATCCATCGTTAATTTTCTCTGTGTGTTTATGACACCAATAGGTCCTTTATCATATTAATTTTTTTTCTGGTGCAAGCATACTATGTAAGAATTCATAATTTAGTTTTATGATTGAACATTGTCTAGATTGTAATTTATAATATTCAAATGATGCATACTTTTTGAAATATGTAATTTGATATTTTTGGGGTGACGAATAGGTTGTATTTCATAAGTTTTGCATGACTCATTACTGTGCTGCAAAATGAAAGAAATGTATCTCTATTTGGGTGGAGTTCTCCTGTTATTCTGCCTCAGTGTCTTACTCCTTAGACGTTTGCTTCATTCTGAGCAAAGAAAAGGGTGAATCATCAGATCCATCTGCAGTTGACAATAAAAAACATATTTCGGGCAATGTCTTTGTTTTACGAGTAAAAAGGCAGTGCCCCCTAGAGTCTGTGGTGGTTGCTTGAAGGGAGACGATTGGAGGAAGACCAGTCCGGAGATAATTCAATTTCCCAGCCTGCATGTCAAGGCACACTTCTCCTTTAGAGCCATCGAAACAATTAGCACTTTTTTCGCAATATAGTTTCATCATTCAATTCTGTGTGTCATGGAACACTGATTTTTTTTTCACGTGGAAATAATTGTTTCCTGTAATGGAAAAACTTAGAAACTACAGGAAAAATCAATTGGGGGAATATTTCAGGTGCAGGGCTTCAAAGGCCATCACTGCATTATTGCAGTCAAGAAACAACTAAAGCATTCAGCCATCCATACATCACCTAGCCATTATCAGACTTGAGTTAGCTTCAGAGTTGACGTATTACATGTTACATCCTGGCATCCCGAGAATTACATTTGATTTCCATTCCATCATTATCAAACCTGTTCTGCAAGCATAAAATTACCAAGGGGGAAATCTTTTGATGGAGTGTAGAATATTTTTTCTTTGAAGACAGTTACTAACTAGACTAATGAAAACAACCATATGCATGACCTAAATTCTAATAAAAATTGCCCAAGAGCATGATATTCAATTCCAGGAAAGTGCAAACCAAGATCAAACCAATTATTTGAAAAACCATATCAAGGAACTTTTACGTCAAAGACAATGATTCTTTTAAAAATTCATTTGTCTTTTTTTTTGTGTGTGTGCACGGTTTTGAAAATGCAACTTAATATATGTAAAAAATTATCTCCTACAAGTTCTAAACCACCAAATCAATAGTAGCAGCAGCTTGGAGACCTTGGTGTTATAAACAAGATGACAACTGAGATGCTGCTGCAAACATTTCCTGACACAATGTATTGTATGTGTCTAAGAGAGTTCCGAAATATCACTCCGTAATAAACGATTCCATCATTTATCGGAAACATTGGAGATTATCTCCGAAAAGGAAAGAGTCTAATGGGAAATACAATGAAATGCCACAATCTATCATTGTTTATTTTCTCTAATATTCCCACCAGCTTTCAAAAATCCAGAATTTTATAATACACAAACTGATGATTTTGAAAAAGCAGTTTTTCGCAGCAAAGTGAAAACTGCAAATTCAATGCAACTGTAATTAAATAGAAAATGGTAGATCATCATGAAGACAGATACATTATGTGTCGTTCCTCTGACAGTTCTTATGGCTCTGCTACAGATGATCCAGTAGATCATCGGTCCCAGTAGGTACTCTGTGGTTGTTTTTACAACTACTCAACAATAATAAACTGATTACTTGGATACATATATATCAAACAATCAAAGTCCCACAGGAGCAATACTGATGAGATGAGTCTGAGCACGGGAGTAGACCCTTGAGTCAAGGTATATGGATTAGTATGTCAAGCACAGACATTGAGTAATGGGAGGATTAGCTGCTTTGTGCACATATTACTGCACAATTTAAAAAAAAAAAGTTCCTGTTACTATAGCTACTCGTGAGATGAGATTATTCTAATAACTACTGCTTCTCCTTATGAAATGTTTGACCGATTCTTTTTGTAGTGGCTCATAGTGAGATAAGTGTGTTTGATTGAACTGTAGGTACTCATGAGATTAGAGTACAGGTGTTTGATTGGACTGATGGTCCTAATAAGAGAGTGTTTGATAAGACTGTTGGTCCTTATAGGAAGAGTGTTTGATTGGACTGTTAGTCCTCGTAAGAGAGTGTTTGGTTGGACTGTTAGTCCTCGTAATAGAGTGTTTGATTGGACTGTTAGTCCTTATAGGAAGAGTGTTTGATTGGACTGTTAGTCCTCGTAAGAGAGTGTTTGATTGGACTGCTGGTCCTTATAGGAAGAGTGTTTGATTGGACTGTTAGTCCTCGTAAGAGAGTGTTTGATAAGACTGTTGGTCCTTATAGGAAGAGTGTTTGATTGGACTGTTAGTCCTTATAGGAAGAGTGTTTGATTGGACTGTTAGTCCTCATAAGAGAGTGTTTGATTGGACTGTTAGTCCTCGTAAGAGAGTGTTTGATTGGACTGTTAGTCCTCGTAAGAGAGTGTTTGATTGGACTGCTGGTCCTTGTGAGAAGTGTTTGACTGGACTGTTAGTCCTCATAAGAGAGTGTTTGATTGGACTGTTGGTCCTTATAAAAAGTGTTTGATTAGACTGTTAGTCCTCATAAGAGTGTTTGATTGGACTGTTGGTCGTTAAAGGAAATGTTTGATTGGACTGCTGGTCCTCATATATAAAATAGTATTTGATTGGACTGTTAAGAAAAGAAAGTTTGAATATCTAACCTGGCACTCTCTGGTCCTACTGAGCCCTCTTCGTAGGAGGAGCTGGCTGTGATGGCATGATCTGGGATCTCCCCACTCTCCATACCTAGGGCCTTCTGACATTGTCCTGGTAAAGAAAAAACATAGCTCTGTAAATATTTTATTTTTAATACTACAGCAGATTTTATATATTGTATATTCACTTAAAAATTGCTAAGCCCAGACAAACTGTCCAGAAAAAAAATGAAAATCTTACTCCCCAAAACTGATATTTATTTATGCACAATTTTATTCACAAAATGTGAATGGGATTGGGCAACTGATTTTTAAATCATCAGGCAATATTTAAGATGCATTTTCAGACTTTATACCCATATTTAAAGTGAATAATATGCTATGTTAATCACATCATGCAAAATTTCTCTGACTCATTTTCAGCTAAATGTTTAACAGAAAATCTGTACCAGAATACTTGTTTACATGACAATCTATACAATTTACATATTTTGTGGTGTCTTATCCCTGGGGTAGTATAAAGACAGGCACTACAGACATGACTTATTCTGTAAGGGCCACTGAAGTTATTAGTTTTTCATATGGTTTACTGAATCTGAATATATCATCACAACAGGAGAGATGAATGTAAATATTTACCTTAAAGTGCTTTACTTATGAATGATGTTTATTCTGGGCCTATGCATGTTTATGAAGTCACAGATATGAATGATACATGCATTGATCTTTTTTTTCCTTTGTTGATATTATACAGAAATCTTATCTTAATTCAACAACAAAGTGCACCCCTTAAAGTACAAGATGTATTACACTGAGCAGCATATCTAAAAATTTAAATGACATTTGATAACTATGCATCCACTGCATGATTTAATTACCTCTGTTCATTTTACTAGAATAGTAATTAAAACTGCATATAACTCTGCTGCATTAATGATTTAAAAACAAAAATAAACATGTCCTATGAAAGAAAAAAAATTACTTGAAGAAAAAAAAGGGTATTTTGTGGTCAAGTCAAATTCACCTATTGAAAAATTCCTTGAAGTGTAATAAACTGTGTCAAAAAATAAAACATTAAATTGTCCATCATGTGTCAGTGTTCAGGCCACTTAGGAGGTGATACTTTTATTAAGGTGACCACACCATCACTGACAAAATGAGGGAGATTATCTGCATATTTACTGACAACCTGCAACATTTAACACCTGAAAAACACCTTATCTGATTTTTCAGCCAATCAAAATGCAGTCTGACACTTATTTCTGGTCTATCTTGGTGCTATCAACCAATCAAATGTAAATGTAGATGCCAAAAGTTAAAGTGCCTCAGCCCAATCCCTCTCATCTGAGTGATGGGGAAGATAGACCAAGTTCTTGTCTCCTTGTCAGATCTCACAGTCAAAATTGCTTTAGACAGTGATAAGATACTCCTACAGAATAATTTCCAAGACCACTTAAAATCCCCCCCCAAAAAAGAAGCTAAGTGTTGTACTCAAAAGCCAACCTTCTTTTACTTCAGCACTACCTTGGATGATATGAAGCATAAATAGATACACTGAATCTATAATTGTTTAATGAGAACACATTTGGCCTGTAATTATCAACATCTCCAATGTGTCTTTTTATTAGTAATCAGTTGTAGAACCAATACAAAATCTTTTCATCTCTATTTGCTCTGGAATTCAGCGACTAAACAAACTACAAAAACACACCTTGTAAAATGATAATCAAACAAAGTAGGCACTGGTCACAGATAACTCAGGCAGTTTACACTGGGCTGAGTAGGAAAATCAATTGATAAATCCTTTAGAATATTGTTTAGTTATCATTAATGCTATGTAGGAGAGCTCATTAATTAATATGAAGTAACTTAAAACACCAGTATCTCCTTGTGAATGTTTACTGGACATGAAGAAATTGTAGGAGAAAATCAGGGGGAGATAACTCTCTTGGTGTCAGTGAACTGATATCATTGCCTCCCTTTTTTATTGTGCCCTAATGGGAAAAAAGTATAATCAGAAATAGTGCTATGAAAAAGCTTTAATCTCTGCTGATAAAATCAGAATGTTATGTAACGCAGTGCAACACAATCAAATAATGGAACTTCATATAAAATGTTTCTCTCTGCTTGCATCATTAAACAGGCTGCAATCTATATTTTATTTCACCAGATCAGCTCTCTTGCTTCAATTTAGAGCTGTAGAATTGAAACAAATCAGATGAAGGGTTGAAGTTAATATTATCAACATGTAATAAAAAATTTCATTACCATAACATAAATTCATTATGTCTTCTCAGGTTTTGTATAAAAATGTCCCATAATTCATACTCTGATGCAGCAATATCATCAGTTCATCTATTTATTTTTTTAATTTAAAAATGTATATATGTACTTTTGCATCTTTAAAAGTCTAGTTAATCCATTCAAAGCAAAGTTTATTTAAAAGTGCATTCAGTGCTAAAGTCTGCTGTATTAGCAAATGTAAAACTCCTAAAATAGTATTGAATTCATAACTAATATAAGAAAAATATGAAATTATCGTCATATGAATTTGTTGCATATTTGGGATGTTTTCACATGATATGTACAAACAGAGCAGTCTTCAGTGTGTGTCAGATCTGGCAGGAAAATTAATGGGATAATAAAAGCATTAAAACTGTTCATTTTTTGCTTGTCCAATCAGAGGGAATCTTATGATGGATATGCTCATTGTGTCATTATGGCAATTCAACAGGTCTTCTTTCAACCTCTACAGCACCCAGGGTCTCTCTCTCCTCTTGTCAATCAGCTCCAATAGCCCAGTTTCAAAAGCCAAATAGGCACCCCTAGTGTTTCATTTAAATGTCCCCATCCCGCTATCCACTGAGGTGTAATCAAACATGTAAATCAGGGATTCTGGGCACACAAGTCTCTGATTTCCAGGTAGAAGGAAACCTGGCAAGGTGCTCTAATAAATCAAACCTGTCACCCGGCCCTGCATGCCTGGCAACTAACACAGCAGCTTTACAAATCTCTTAAATGAACTCTTTATTTCTCTATGATTGGTATCTATAAATTTGATTTCTGGCTTTGTTGAGGGACAAATTCAAAAACCCCTCAATAAAGATCACAGAGGTCTTTAGCCAATGTTCTGGTGTTAAAAACCAAAAAGGGATATAAATTATCTGGTAATGACCTGGTAGCATCATGGACCCTTTAATTAAACTTTTCTGACAAAAAAAAGTTTACTATCTATTTGGGGTAATGTCTTTACTATAAATTATAAAACTTTATTTATAGATTTTGTGTCAGAAAGAGATTGTTTTAAGATTATCACTACCATCAAATTTTCATTTTGTTAGAAGTTTATATTTTATTCACTTTGATTGATTTCAAATTAAATCCATAAATATTGATTTATAAATTATATCATGCAGAGAGTAGAGAGATACTAAATTGATGATGCATTAGCGCAATGTTTTCAATTAATGATTACAGTCTTTGATTGACATTTACCTGTAAGTGTAATTAACTAGCAGTCAATCACATACGATCTTAATTAAAACTGTGTTCATTAAATGAGAGCTTGAACAAAAATCTGCATCCCACAATTTAGTAGTATTTTATAGTGTGTGGGAGACTGGCAAGAAAAAGCCTACTCCTCAATAGCCTTGCTACATCACAACTGTCAAAATAAATTAAAAATTCACAATAAAATGCAATATAGAAAGCATCACTGACACAAAAAAAATAATCAAAGCAAATCATTTGCCTGAGCTGTGTGCATTATCCATACTTAGCATTGATCAAGAGACAACCAAGCACCAACATGTAGTCATTTCAGAGTTTTTACATTTCTTTATGATGTATTTCAATTATGTACACTCTGCATCATTTATTTAAAAGGTTCCATCCAACTACCAATACAGTTTATGGGTTAGCCTTGGCTTCCATTAATGGTGAATATGAAAATAGACTCGACACTCTGCCTAGCATGTGTAATATTTCAGATTCAAAAACATTCATTTTATTCCCTCAAGTGCCATTACAGTCTATAAAACAGTGCTTTTCAAATTATTTATAATACATTTTCAGTTCATTAGACACAGTTCTAGCCACACATTCTCCTAAAATGTAACACAATCAGTGGAAATAATCTACTCAATAAATGAAATGTCAAAGGACATATTGTTTAAACAATAATTACTGACTGGAAATCTTATTTACAGTAAAGCACTTTTTTATTTGGTCCAGTGAGTGTATTGGGGTCATTCTTAACAGTGATACAGTACCTGAGTTTATTAATAATCATGTTAACTGACTTACATCAAAGTCTTGGACTTCACTGTCTTGAATTATACAAAGATTAAATATTCAGCTTTTCAATTCCCTACAAAATCCAGGCCCTATTTATGCTATCTTGTTAAAATCATAAGAGGCTTAGCTACATATCGTGAGGACTGTTTGAAGTTAGCAAACGCTTGTGATAAGTGACAATTGCATGTAGATTTGGAGGTGTTAAAAGATCTTAAAGTGAGTGTTTATTAGCAACATTTGAAGAGAAAAGGATTACTTCAAACAACTCTGAACATACAGTCCATAATTCACAGCTAGCAACAATCTAAAATCCTCTCTTGGTTTAAGGGGGGTCTCCATAAGCTCTGAATGGACAACATTTCACTTAGGCCAACACAAGGCATAAACTGCAATAAATCAATTGCAGAAAGTACAGTTTTATCGCTAAACAAGACATTCAGTAGTAAAGAGAAAGATAGCAGTGGTGATATAAGATCCTCCACAGGTATTCAACGCAAAACATGTATGAAATCCAAGACAATGAGACTCAGAGCTAGGATGCAGGTGTGCAACACACTCCAAATTCACCCCCAACACCGGAGGGAAAAGAAGCCAAGCAGAACAACAAAGAGTAAAAAGTCGGTGCCAGATCTCAACAGGCAAAACTGAAGAAGTGAAAAAATGTTAACAGGATTTCAGGGTCTACATCTGAAATTGGCCAGGTATTTGTTTTTCCAACATAAAATATGTACATCTGTGGATGTGTAAAAGAACAGCTGATGTATGCAAGGTCCTGATAAAGAGGGATTACTGTAGAAGATATCAGGGAGTGGGTCCTCCATAAGGCGATAATGACACACAGTTATCAGCTGACATCAATAACTGACCCATACTGGAGCCATCTAGGATAAAATATCCTAATCTTATTGTACAACATGTACACTAAAGCCTGAGAATGTTAACATGTGCCCAAGTAATAAGCATTAATTATCAATCATAGCACCTGCATGAACAATTTTCTTGCCCATTTCCTTCTTATTGGAGCTTGATCTTTCTGCAAGATCAGTGTGTATTTTTTCCCTCATTAAACAAAATACACAAAATTTTAAAAATATCTGCTCTCTATACCAAACATTTACAATCCTGTACAAACAAAGAATTCTCCCAGGATCCACGGTATATCAACACTGAACACTATGGGCCAGTGGAAGGTAATGACGGTCATGCTTTATGGCTGGTCATTTGTTTAGCCACACGTAGGTGATTTATGCAGCCCCTCCTCTAGTAGGCCTCACAAGAACTCACTGTTTCATGCCCAATTTCTATTGATTGAATAATTAAGTGGGGGGCATCTGCAGAAAAGTAAAACCTCTGGTGACCTTAAGAAATTGGAGGAACCCCATCTATCATTGTACAGGGGGTGCTTTTCTCTGAGATGAACCCATCATTTAAATGTGTTGTGTCCCTATGTGTCTCACATTAGAAAGTCATTTAGGAAGATAACTGGAATTCAAATCCCTAATCCCAATCATTTCCCTTTAACACATGGATGCCACATACTTTAAATAACAAGATTTTCAACCAACTGATCTCCATCCAATGCCTGTTTATTTTAAGAAAAAATTTTAATTTACTTTTTAACGAAAAGAAAACAAACGATCCTTAATTGCCTCGAATCAAGATGAATGAGCATCTCTGGGTCATTTGTGAAGAATCTCTCATTTTTTGTGAAGTTCTTGCCAAAACTGAATTGAATGGAGTTGATTACTCTGCCAAATGAAACAAGCTTGTCTGGAAATGACATGAATGAAAACATGACGCCAGGACAGAAGAAAGGAGAGGAGGGATTCTCTGTTTCCCTTATCACAATTCCATCATCCCATCTTTCAACAAGCAGCAATTCAAGAGGGAAGTGGAATGTGCCGCTATGCTAATGCAGGCCTCCAGACGGGTTCTAATAATGCTCTGATTTATTTGAGGCTGTGAAATTTATTCTTATCCCTCATTACCCCAGTATTAGATCTAATGATTCTAAAGAGTTTGTTTAGATGTTTATGCAAGACTTCAAACACTGACATCTCTTTTTGCTGAGGAAACAGTTTCAATGTGTATCGAATCAACTGCACATACGAAGTTACACCAGTCCTAACGGAATGACAGAAAGTAATGGAACTACATCATTTACGAAAAAAAAATCTAAATTTTCTTTGAGCTTCTTAGAAAAAATACATTACACTAACAGGCGACATCTGTGTGTGTTATAGATTGGACCAACACAGCGCTGTGATGATGAACAAAGAAAGCCCTTGAAAAATTGTCAATCCATGACAAATACAGGCTTGCAAACAAATTCAATTTTGGTCTCCACAGTCAAAGAAGGATTTTCACAGCTCATGCAAATTAAGCCAATTTGGACAACATCTTCTTAATATGACTTGCTCTGAGAGATGTGAATGACAATTAGAAAATAATAGTTTGACAGAGTGTCAATACTTGTGGCACCTGCTCCAAAATTCCAGGGGGACACTTTGGGGATGCAAGCTTCCTGCAAAAGTTCCCTCTTGAGTAATGAGTAATAAAAATAAGACCAATATTTGAATACTGTTTGTCTACCAAGTTTCTAAAATGTTAGAACATGAAAGATCCTGTAGTTCAATCTTCAGGAACTCTTGAGGACACATGGGAGTAATTTGGAGCAATAAACAATTTTTTCTAAAACCACCATTTCAAATGTAATGGTTGTATGACGATTTTATTGCAGTATACTAAAATTGTCAAGGAGTCATTCAGTCTCCTCACCCCGAGAACTTCAGTAATGATATACAGCCCTACTAAGGAAGTGTGCAGTAAACCTGACCAACACACCTCTCATTTTGTCCTTTTACTCAGCTCGTTAACTTGTCACAATTGAGTTGCGGGGTTTTCAATAGGTCAATAATGTTCTTTGTGTATCGGTTTCTATCTTTTCAGGTGCGACTGACTCAAGAAGGAGAGTAAACACGTTTAAGCACCAACAAAGCGGCTGTATGCTTCTTACATCCAACAGGCAGACAAAGAGACGGGATCTCAAACAGAGCAGATTGCTTAACACTGTGTGCCTTATAATTATTCAAAAGTATTCATATCCACCTTGCAAAATTGAATTAACATGTTAGCTAATCCTTTTTTCCTCTTTTCCCCTTGTATTTTCAAGAGATCTTGAAATCGTAGCATTAATGAGCCATACGTCTGATTTGTATGCAGATCACATAGACTGTTGTCATCTACATCAGTGTCAATGTCTAAAAGAATAAATTCAATTCTGTAAGACTGTGCTATCAAATTCTTGTGTTAATCAATGTAACATATCAGTGTTAATTAGCTGGAAAGAGCAGAAATGTGTTTCTGATATTGTTCCTTCTGATTAACAGATATTTATCTCGGAGCTTCTTTTATGATACCATCAACAAAGCTTCCCCACCCTATCCCTGGGATATTTTTTACACTGGTCTGTGATGCCTTCAGATAATATCATCAAAGGTTTGGGGGGACCTTCCCACCTTCTTAACTCTACTGGATATGTCCTGCTTCATCCTGATATCAAAGGCTCCCCCTCTGTTTCTGATACTGTCCATCACAAAGCCAATAGCCTACTGATTTATTGAGACATAATTACATGTTTTGTCTGTTTATCCCTCAGACACAATAAAACACTTGCAACAACTGCAGAAGAAATAATGGCTATTGCAGAGAGTTTTGGGTAATTACCCAGGGTCTCAATAGTACACAATTACTGCAGCCCTGTCATCTGCTGTTTTAGACCAGATGGAGGAAGAAAGAATTGAACATTTATATTTCAGCTTCAATGATTAATGAAATTAGAAAAATAAATTGCTTTCTTGAAATTCCCTCTATCAACATTTGCATTCTCTTTGCAATTTTCATCACTTCCTTCCTACAACTTTCCCCTATTGATGAAGTAATTCTGTTGTTATGCTTCCATGCATGCTGATCATTTCTCCTGAATTAAGGCTGGTGATTTATCAGCTAATGGCCAATATAACAATAACCATATTGCTCCTCTAAGCACTACTTGTGCATTGGTCATCCCGAGATTTTACCAATCTCAGTATCAGGGGACAAAGTCTCCGTCCATCTTCATTAACTTCTGCTAATGGATGCCGCCAATCGGTGACAAGTGAAGTTTACCACAATAGTGGCACAACAGACTCTGCACACTTGGATACTGACTCTGTGACTCCATCTTGCCACCCTTCCCACTGTTTTTGTCAAATTAAGATGGACAGAGAACTTTTCTGTAAAATAACTGGGAGACTTGGACCCTGTTATTAAAGCTCGTGGTGCTGGGCAGGTCAAGTCAGGGTAGACTGAAATAATTATACAAAGTCATTTAGACCTTTCTCTGCAAGTCATCATTTACCCTGCAGGCCTTCAGTGATCTGCTGATAGAGAAAATGGATAAGGGTCGAACCTTGGCTTACTCCTTAATTACATTTCAAAAAGTCCTTCCTTGTCAGACTGGGGCACCACTTGCAGGTGATGTTTAAGTAATTAAGAATTTCTCAAGTGACAAGAATTTTTGCCTGAAGTATCAAAAACTAAAACCCATACCCATCAGTCCACACAAAGAAATCAATGTTAATGGAAGAAATTAATACCAGATACTAAATGTTCATAATCATTGACACCTTCATGTGATGCCTCTCTAAAATTTTCACAAGGATATCTTTATGTTAGAACACTGGACTATAATATCATCATGTAGCAGTCCTTAATTCTTAATGTCAGCATCTCACTTAGACACCCAACTATCTCAGAATTTCCCTTGACAAATCAAATTCCCATCACAAAATGTGACAGGACAGCACTTTGAGCACTTCAGTACATTACACCCCTCACCATTCAGTCTTCTCCTAATTTCTAGGTCAATTTTCATCAAATTACATAATTAGTCGTAACATAATCATCCATTACAAGCCCTTTCTTAGAGCCATAATGTCACAAGAGGATAGAAATTTAATCAGTGATCTTCCTATAATGTTAGCTGTTAAAGTATCAAGGGCATTGAAACTACACATCTTCACCATATATATTGTATGTAATAAGGCTTTTTGCATTAACAAAAGATGAGGAATATAAACACAGCAGGGTTTTTCACATTTTTCTGTTTTCTTCACACTGAAAGCATTCGCTTCTTGTTTTATCTAATTATAAAATGTGTCTTCTACTCATTAGGCGGGGTGTACCTCTGAATGATAGATGATGAAAAACTATCAAACTTGCACTAATTAGCTTTTGGAAGATTGCCTTTCATTTCAAACTCCTTTCTCAGGGACTACAAAGTATCTATAGGAAAAACAGAATTCAGTCACCTAGAAAGATAAGGCACTGTAATGACTTCAGAAGCCGGTATTGTCCTGGTGATTTACAAGTAGAGTTTCCTTGTATCAATTAATTAGACAATGCTTCAACCGCTAGCCTTATCACCCTATGTAAAAGGATAATATAAGCACAGTTAAATTTACACAAGAAATCTTTGCGGCACTAATCTGTTACAGAATTGTTTATGATGGCATCTAATCTTTTCATTGTAAATTTTTAAGAGTTGACGGGACATTTTTTTCATTATGAAACGGCCTTTCTCAGTTTTCAGTCTGGCATTGTGTTTCTTGCAACACACAAACAATAACCAATTTGTGTTTCTTTGATTGTGTTAGGTGAATTTATTGAGAAATAAGGTACCCTGCTCCACCTCCCAACCTCTCATTATTTTAACCCTGTAATAAGGTGGTATTTCAATCAATTTCTAAGTTTTAAAAGCCCTATCAGATCAAACATCTCAAAAGACCTAGTCAAAAAAAAGGTGGGTAGTGAACACACACAGTAATGACATTTATTTTAATCTGACATTTTCTGGGTCAATGTTTCTTCACTGTGCTTCTCTTTCTGAAGTTTTCTGTGTGGACCTGTGAAATTCTTTGATTCATACAACAGCTAGGTGTTTGGTCTCAAATCAAGCTCCCTCTAATTGGCAGGATATGCATGTTGATGTGGCTTTCCGAAAATATTTGCATTAATTCTTCAAAGGTTACCAAATTAATTAGCAGAGAAGAAGCCACAAAGATGAGGGCACTTGTTCAGATTTTGTGAAATTCTTGGGAACTTTGTAGATATAAACTTAGAAGATACTGTGGGGTCTCTTTATTTCAGTCTTTATAGAAGACCACCAGTGACACCATCTGCATGGAGCAATCACATGAAGCTGTCAGGCATTCTTTGGGTGAACACAGATTGAAATTTTAAACCATAAAAAATTTGAATAAGTTACAATCCTTGTGTCAAGGCTCTTCAAATGTGCCACTTCACACTACCACTTAAAGTCTCCCTAAAATCTCAACAACTTATAGGCAAGCAGTAAGCAAAGTGAGAAACAGCTAACAGAAATGTGTGGGAATTTGGTCTTTGATGACTATAATAATGCCTCTTGGTTGACGCTTTGCCAGAATTTTATTGTGATGGTCTACATTCTTAACACTGACCACACTAATTAAATGCTGAAGAAATCACTAGGTGATAGGTTTTAAAGTACTTCAACTATTCTAAGTATCTCCCCAAAACAGCATTAGTATATATTGCCCGAATTCCGAAAAAAAAATGAAAATGTTGCCAATGGCATTACCAGTGTAAAAGAGAGAAATATTGCCAGCAGGTTGATTTAACCTGATCTCCAAGAGCATTAAGCATGCAAATGACATCTTCATCACCATGATTCATGGCAGCCCAAGCTTTATCACACATCAGTATGTATCAATTATGCAAATGTCAGATCCACCCAATCTCTACTGTCAGGCACTGATTGGAACTTTCCCAGACTTCTGTAAATGACATGGTCAGTTGGTGTGAGACATTGGGACTTACAACCTGGTATTTTCATTCTTGTTTCTATTTTAGCGGAAAAACAAGAATTGTGGAATGCTTCTGACCCACGATACTGACAGATGTGTCTGAAACAGGCAAGAGAAAATTAATCCTGGCTTCAATCAGATCCACGGTCATCCATTATTCAACAACTGACCAGTGGATACATAGCAAATATAATCAAATGTCCAACATACATGATAAAATCGGGGTCACTTTGACATCAGGGGCTGAATATCAATTCCACAATTCCAGAGTCTCCAATATCATTGCCATTTCATGTACTGCACAGACTCAAAGGAATGAATAAATTGAATAAGGTGTGAATTTGTGTGAGGTTCACTATTTATTTTGCATTATAAACGTGTTAGCTTTCAAAAACTTTGAATGGGTGGACAAACATGGTTTTGAACTACGAAAAACAGCATGTGTTCCTTTTTCATGCAGTTGAATTTCAATTTGTACAAGCAAAACAAATATTTGTTGGGTTTTCTTCTATTTTTATCTGCTTCTAACTTTGTTCTTGTGATAAAGTTTAAAATTTATAGTTTTACTGGGCATGTTAGGTAAAGTTTTCTCAAAAAGTTTAGGTAAAACAATTTTTGTCCAAACTTTGAAATGAAAACTTTTATCATTTTTCTCACGTGAATTTGTCAAGTTTACAATATATTACACATTTTAAGAGCAGAAAAACAATCCATTAATTATCATTTTAAAACTAATTAATAAGCAGTTACAAAATAGTTCATGTGGATCATGTATAATTTCATACCTAAGGCGATATCTACAGCATTACACAAAATCTTAAAATAATTGTTCCTGACCAATTAATTCATGGACGTACAATAGGCCCGACCAAAAAAAACAGGCTTCTAAATGCCAAAATTGAAGCCTCTCTTAATATGTACAATTCATCAATTAGCCCACCTACGATCACCCCTTAACAATGGTTATATACAGGTAAACATGTTCTTGCGAAAATACTGGATAAAAACATGCTTTTTTTCTGATCATTATGTGTTATTTACATCGCTCTCGGTTAATGAACATCATCAATCATACAATTTTTTTTTCAACAGACTCTTCTCATCAATAGGTGAACATCTTTTGAATTTTTTTTTTTTGCATCAAGTGATATGTGCAATTTATTTCAACACTTCTCTCTCTGCATGAAATCATAATCTTTATTGACTATCCCATTTATAATGCTTGACTTCTATTTTAAAATTTACAAAAAAAAAATTATTTTACCAGCCCACAAATTGATTTAAAACATTTTTACTAAAAAAAGAAACATATCCTTTAAATTTTTGTAATATACTTTAAGAATTTAGACACAACATAAATTCTTGTCTTTGTTAGTGGGGGCTTTTCATCCTATTACCATTCTGGTCGAGTAAACAGCGGATATATAATTAAGTTGTCATTATCAAATACCGCTATCAAATACTGCCACTGTGTTTTGGGAGGATTAGATAATGTGTCTCCTTCCCCGCCTTAGATACAGTTATATCCATTTCACTTTCCTCCCTGTAATTCTGTCCATATATTTTTAGTTAAAAAGTCTTGAAATTAAATTGCTTAGGTTTCGCATGACATGATTACATAGCCTTAAATGATATCATATTGTGCACATTTTATCCCCCGCTAGCTTAAGCTGCATTCAATTTTTTTTTTATTAGCTTTATGCATTCAATTTTTTTATAAAGATATGCTCCCCATTAAAAGGAAACTTTTTTTTTGAAATTGTCAGATCAAATTAAAAGATGACATTTATGAAGGTTGTAGATTGTGCGCATTTAGAATTCTTGTCAAATGATAAATCATATCCTCTTTTATTATTGTGCATTCCACAATTTGATCACTTACTAAATTTTTCACATGTATAATGAAATGTATGTGAATAAAGATATTTCAGCTTTTCCCCCAAGCTTTTGACAAAGATAACCCCTGCGAGACGATCATGAATAATTCATGAATTTCCTTGAATTTTTCATGAATTTAATTCATGAAATGTTCATGAAGATCCTAAAAGGAAACTTGAACTATTCATGAATAATTTGATGAATTTTTTCTGTTCATGAATAAAATTTATGAACCATTAGCATTCATGAATATTCTTCTTATTTGTAAACAAAAAATGAAATATTATTATTCATGTTTAAATTGAAGTCATGCTAAAAAAGTAACAGTAGATGATTTATAATACAGCATTTTGAAAGATTTTACAGAAATGTTGTTTGTTTTCCAATCATGGCAACAAAATCTTTGTTAAAAAAATCAAAATAGACATTTCTTATTTCAAAAAGTGCACATTTAGAATTCTTGTTTCATTGTGTTTTAATGCAGAAATTATGAATTTTTAAATTTGGAAACTTTTCAGTCTTTCAAGTGAAAATCAAGTCTCTCCATGTGGAATTTCCACATCATTTGCATTTTTCATTTCTTTTTTCCAGAGCATCAACATTTGTGAACCTATATCTTTTTTGTATTTTCTCCTTTTTTGCATCAGATTCTTAAAACATTCTGTGCATTCCACATTTTGTATTTGTATTTAATTTTTTTTTTGCATTAAAAAAAGACATATTAATTTATTATAATGTGCTTTAATTAGTTGTTATTTTACAAATAGACAGTAACAATTACAGACTATTTTTTGTCAACCAGTTATTATACATATAGTCTTCATATTCTGTTATTTTCTTTAAAAGTTGACAAAGATCTTTAAACACACCTAATATTTACAAAAGCACAAAATATCAAAATCATAAGCAATCATACAAAATTAAACTTTAACATTCAGGCCTATGCCTATTGAAAATAAACATGATAAAATATATTGCACAACACTGTTAGATACAGATGATCAAGTTAGATATAAATTCAAGTAAAACAATATAAAACTTACTCTTTAGGGAGGCCAACATCACCAAACTTCACAGCCAAAACGCCAGGCAAACCGCATGGCTACCATAATTAGTATAAACAGAATATTGAACCCGATCAAAATAAAATTATGCAATTATAAAAATATTTTGCGCCCATTCAAAAATGTACGGTAGAGCTAAGAAATACCTTAGTTTCTTTCCATTTCTTTAAAAAAAAAAATACAAACACTATCTGTTTTCACTCAAAAGGACTCGAATTAATATATTATAATACATTGAAAATTAATTAATTGAATTAAATTATGAATATTATATTATAAATTTACCTAAAAATTGGCAAAAACATACATTTATATTGTGGCAACTTTTCTTTAACATTTTGTTTTTCTTTTAGCTGAATTTAACAAAGTGCACTGTATTATTCCTTATTATATGATATTTGATAAATAAAGAAATAAGTTTATTTAATGACATGTTCTGGCATATGGTATCTTGATTTCAGCACTTTACATTTTTCCCATTTAATCTCTTTACACTTTTGACAAAGATAAATGACCATTTTCAGAACCTATAGATGGGGCCATGACACACTTTCAACAGAAAAAGCCAAGATTAATCGTGTTCATAATTCATCTGGACAACTTCCAGTGGCTTGAAATCCTTAATAATATTTGCTGTGCATGCTGACCAAAATTGAATCAATTGTCCAACAAAGTGTCGAGAGCCTGCTAATATTTGTTCCCCATTTTTTAATCAATGATAATGTAAACATATGTATAAGCTTGGTCCACTTTTACATGGGGGCAGAACCCAGTGAGACAAAACCAAGAACATGAAATGGACAAATATGTTTACATAATTTTTAAATTTCTACTATCCAATTAACTACTTGAAAGAGACTGGTTGAGTCAATACACAGGTGCTGCATGTTACAGAACTCTGATCAATTGATAAAAACACGTAAAATACTTCAAATATAGCTAGAACATGAGAAACATTGGCCGAATATTCCATCTAATACCCTGAACAAAGAAACAGAACAATGTCATAAATCCTACAAGCCTCATTTTGACAGCAATATATAAATGATGTTTCATCAGTATCTGGGTTATAAATGGTCATTCTTCACGGATGATATTAATTTCCATCTTGTGATCCTATATCTTTGTTTATTCATGTCACCAGGCATCACAGAGGCTGACAACACAAACATTTCCCTGACAGATCTACAGCCCTGATGACCATGATGGCCGTACCCCTCTAATTTAACCACCTACCATTTAGAAAATATCACAAAAACTAGCTTAAAAACTTAAAAGGACCAAAAAATCTTACACATTTTTTCAGTTTATAATTTATATGTTTGGTTTGACAGATTCTTGGTACAATCTACTTCTGATCAAAACTTTTCAATTAATATGTTGAAAAAAGGAATCTTCACTCGCACAGAGACACTAATTAGAGCTTTTGATATTCCTACATTTGCAATGCAAGTCTAAGTTAAATATTTGCTTTGCAGATTTCTGATGATTTAAGGGATTTTCTGTGTAAATTAATACCCAAACAAGAGAACATATGTTGGACTTATATTACACTTTCCTAAAAAATGCAAATGGTCTTGGGGACCTATTAATTCCAGGTATAAATTATTCAAATTCTGATAGACAGTCTCCATAAAAAGCCCACAAAAAGTGCAAAATTACCATATTTTCTTTTTTGATGATTTCGTAAACAGATCTTCAAAAAATTTCTTCTTAAAATCTGTAGTTTTTGAGAATAAGTACTAAATTCAAGGGAACATCGATGTACTAGTATTATGATATGAAAAGAAATATAAATTCATGCAATTGCCAAAAAAATCATTGCAAATATTTAAAGTGCCTTTGGCAACATGAAATAATGTTTTTTTTTTTGTTTTTTTTTTTATATTTAATTGTTTTATATCACAATGGATCAATTTTGTGGAATAAAATCTTCCTATGAAATTGAAAACTGAAATTGAATTCAGTATCTGGCCAAGGAAAAATAAAATGGTTTCGGATGAGTTCTTGTTGATTTCTGTGAATTCTAAAATCACTGAAAAGATTTTAAGACTCAGTGAAGATACCTGTAATTAATGTCGGAAATGACACAAAGCCTAAACAAGGTTTTTAATAACCACTGAATTCAGAAAGATGATACTCTGAGCAAATATCAAGGGACCGTATACCCTAATGATGATTAAATATGCACTTGGTGTGAATGACTGTTTTATGCAATGGCCACCAGATTACAGGTAACTTTAAATAGGAGACAGGTGTAAAGACATAGACCCCAGCCCTACTTTAAGTGTCCAGTTTATGATAGACCATCAATAAAAGATGTTCATTCATGCAGATTTACAGCACCACACACATGCAAAGTCTTTGATATCAGAATCCGACCAATGGGCCCTATCCCACCAAATAGTTCAGCCACACTTTGGCTTGTGTATAGCAGTTAGGGTTAATTTCCCAACAGACTTTAAATTGACCCCGAAATCATTCTGTAATATCTCTTCCTTCATTAAAAATGCATCAAATTGAGCAATGAAACAAAAATATTCAATAAGTATGGAATGGTTATCATATTCCATCATCTTATAAGCAGACAATAAATTTCAACGACAGCTTGAGATGTCATTTATCCAGCTCCGTTGGACCACTCCGACCTACTTGGACATTCCAGGGTAGGTGGTAAGTGGGAAGTAAAGGACACTCCTGAATCGGAGCCTGCCACTTCTAACCCTCACTGTGGGGCTCTTCAGAGAGGAGGAAGTTTCAGAGTTCAAGTGAGAAAAAAATAATGTGTCATACTGAACTTAAGAGATCTTTGTTTCTTTTTCTATAAACTTTGTAATATATTTCTTGCCTGTCTTGTCATCGCTGAATGAACATCGAATTTAGTTTAGAATATTTGGCACCGAGTGCTGTATTTGCTTATGTAATCATATCCTTGTGCTGATAGAAAGTTCTCCAGCATTGACTTTATATGTCAGAATATCATTTATAATATTTTGACACCAGAGTTACCCGGCTTTAATCTTGTTTTCTAGACCAAACTGAGAAATATTTGTGTATCAATGAAAAAGCCTGACTTTGGCATGCATGGGATAAGAAGAAATTGACAAATGCCTGCAGGGTTCCACTTCTCCAAGGTACTAAATGTCCGGGCTCTGCGGGTCATGGGGGACCTCTGGCTGCCTCTAAATGTCGGCCCATTACAGCTATAGAGGAAGTGTGATCACCAGTTTTTCTAACCACACAAGAACTGAATAATCAATTCTGGCCCAAATTCTCACGACCATTTATATTCATGGCCTCCAAAAAATCACAGTATCAAAAAAATTGGAGACAGTCTTCAAACTTTTATTTAGACATCCTTCCCTTTTTTTTCCAGAGGTTTCAAAAAATATTCAAAAACGCTTAAGTATTTGTAAAGGATCCTCAATTCTGACAGGCTAATCTTGACATGTCTACATTAATGATTGATGTGGCCTTGTGATCTTAAATATTTCTCCAGTTAAATGCCTGATTGTATAACTATTCACCACCTTTATATGATTAAATGCATAATTCCTGATCAAATATATAGCTTATAAATTCACTAAAATTCCTTTGAACTTATACTTAATTGGGGACTGGATGAAATAAATCAAAACGCTAATCTTGATCTGGGTACTTCTACAAGAGACAAAAACGCATTCACCCTGCAGATACTTGTTAAAAAAATCTGATTTCAAGGGACTTTTTAACTACTTCCAGATGGTATTACTTGGAATTCAGTCAACCCTGGTTGACTTCAAAGTTGGTGTCTTTTGATGCTAAATTTGACTTGCATCATCCAGCTATCATGGCCCCAAACCTCGGTACATAAAGATGAAAAGATCTGGTCTTCCTTTGTTACTAGTCTCTGCATGTATACATAATTCTGAAAATTTACAAACTTAACACATTAAACCTCATTTTTTATGGATAGATAAGTAGTGTCATCCTAAATGGTATTATTATTATTGAAAATGGGGATTTCAAAGATAAAACTAGAATATTCAATGGGTTCCCTACATTTTTTGTGGCAAAAAAAATGATGTTACATTGTATTCTAGACACACAAGCACAAAAAAATCAATTATAGATGCTTTGTTTTATCTTCTTTGCTTGAGGTCAGGTTCACACTAGCTGTGGATATAGACATGGCCAATAGATCTAAGTCCTGTTACCTACCAATATAGGTAGAGAGGATTGCAGGAAAAATTAGCATCCTTTATTGATGAGAAAGAGGTGCCAAAATGATAATAGTCCACAATCAAGGGGTAATTCATTATTGATTGAAGAAGAAAAAGCCAAATCACCCGAGATATAAACACATTAGGCAACGAAGGTTCTCAGAATCCTTTCACAGGTGCTCCAGAAATAGGATGATTGGCCATTAAAATGCAATCAAGACTGCTGTTTAGACAAGAAGCATTCCTTTCCCCTTCCTACTTTTGAACCTATTGAGGGTAAATAAACAGCCCATAGTTCTCTTCCTCCCTGGGAAAGGGGGCTGTGCATTCTCCCACCAAAAAAGTGAGAAATGCATTCCAATATTTGCCAAAGTGCAATAGTAGGGTTTGGAAGACCCACATCATCGGTCAAAATGCTTCCGTTACGAAATGGTTGTTATAATATCGGGGAAAATCAATGTCTTACAAAACTGTTATTAATCTTTATTTCGTAGTTAATCTTATATAATTTGACAATATTGCTCTCTGATATCCTTTTTATTTGAGTCTAATAAATTTCCTTATTGAGAAAATTTTACAGAAACCAAGACCAACAAAGACTCTTGATAAACTGTACCTAGCAACCAAATTCCTAGTCTGCTAGACTCTTACTTGACAATCAAAAACACATTGGAGAGTCCACTACCAACATTCATCAAGGCTTTTGACAGAACATTTGTAATTTATGCCCCATGAATGTCTTGGATCTTTGACAACACAATCAGAAAAGTTGTCACACTGGCCAGGAAAAGTGACACTGCATTATGTAACAGAGCCATCCCCAGTATCATGTGTTGATAATGGGCAGACATTTACTTAATCCAATATTTGTGGCCTGATGGGTCATTGATAAGTGGTCAGCCATTTGTAGTCCACAGACCGAGGATTATTTATATGTGATTGTTGTAGATATCACAGCAAGTTTACTCCACACTGTTATTGAAAATAAAAACTCTAACTTAATAACAGTTGGAGAAGGAGCAAGTGTCCAGTACAGTGAACCAGAAGAAAGCCATGGTGACAATTCAAACAGGTTGTTTGTTATTTTTCTCTGGCTGTGGGGGACAGACTGATAACAGAGTCATTAATCACCCCAGCGTGGTCAGGATTTCCCCTGTGTCTGAAATGTCACATGGAGAGTAAACATATGCCCCTCCTCTCTAAGCAGGTACCCTTCTGTACCTTGGAAGGTTGTCTCTGTGCTCCCCTTCAAAGCTATGCAACAAGAAGCGCTTGTGTCAGGAACAACAAAGACATATCCATCAAATGTTCTGGCCATTTCAAAAATGTATCAAAAGAGTCCCCTACAAAAAAGTTGATCAAATGTATACCAGATTTTAGATGTTTCAAAGTTAATCTTGTTTCAGAAGCTTTTTTTACTACCGGTATAGCTATTTCACTGTGATATCCTATCAACCCCTTTGCTAATTCATTATGGACAAGCCCAGAATGCTAACAAATTTCTACTGTTTACGTGTTCTATATTTTACTGCCTTCCTTTCTAATAAATTCTAGTGATATGAAAATAAATGCCAAATTATTCAGATTCATGTAATTCATTAATAAATTCTAAATCTTAAGATAATAATGCAAATAAGGTCATCCAAAATTCATGGACATGCCAGTTGAAATCTTCACTGTTCAGATTCTTCCTTCACAGAATGGCAGGCCTGACATATCTTAGGTTCAAGGATTATTCTTCTGATTTGATCATGCAGAACTCTTCAACATTGGAGAGAGAAACAGCCCCAATATTATCATTGTCTATATGTGTGACACATATCAACTGCCAGGGCTATCAATGTATCTGACTATAATAATTGTCCTTATTATGCACTACACATCAGTTAATTATGTACACTTGCAATAGCCAGGGTTACCCCCCATCTGTGCAACTCAATTCCCCTCTCCCCAGGGAACAGAGATGATATTTCCATCCCATCAGGGGGGCTGTAGATAGCAAACAGACATTAATAGCATCAGAGATTTCTGTTAAAACTAATACCACTGCTGTAACCGATTTTAATATCTAACAGCATTCAAAATATTTATCATCCAAATAAAAATTTATGTAAATTGAGAGATAAAAAAACCTATTTCAATCAATAATGGGAGCTTTACTTCTACTCAAGAAATAACCGATAATCATGAGATTCTGTTTCAATGGTGTGTCAATGGCGGAATTGCTTGGCTCTCTGTGGATTTGTTCAACAATTGATTACACAGTTGGTGTATGTTGCAGACAAAGCTTAAAATAACCTCTCCCTTGAATATTTCCATCCTTCCTCAGGAACAACTATTGTTATTTAAAACATAAAACAAATACACACATCCCTTTTTTTTATTTTCTTTGGCCTGCTGGCACATTTCCTGGGCATTAGCTCTGAGTAAACATTATTTATTTCAGCTTCCCCCTTGTATGCAGTTACAATATGCTACTTTCTTTTCGCAAGGAATCATCAAGCCGAAGACAAATAAATATCAATTTCATTTTAAATGAAATGCAAATACGCCTTTCTTTGATCGAAGAAGAAAGCAACATTTGACTCTCAGGTGTACATCAATCAGTTTTTATCTGAAGTTTTTTTTTTATAATCTAGACAGCCAAAGACAATATGCATACATATTCTAAGATGACTTTGAACCTAAAAACAACTTAAATCTTACAAATATGAATGTTAAAACTTGGCTTAATTTGAATAATGACCGAGACTTACTCCAGTATACTGATAACAGCTTCAAACAAAGAGTCAAAGCAAAATGAATGATATGCAGTGCCATGAAATGGCATTTGAAGACACTAACAAGCTATGAATAGTATGTTGGTCAGTAATCAGCAACAATTAACTCTAAGCTTTATCTGCTTCCCCCCAGAATTGGTGGCTCCTGCAGGTGCCCTGATATCTCCTGTCACATCACCAGACAGGGCTCCGGGCCCCTGTCACACCCCCTGGGCTCAACATCCTCATCAAAATGAGGCTAGTCCAAAGATTAGTTTACAGGCTTCACTTGGGATTATGCTACCTTTATTTATTGACACAATGCAAACAATTCTGATCTTTATCTTTCTCCATTAAAGTCCTGCTGTGGTAATTTCCCTTGCCGTTCTCCTTCATTATAGAGTTACATCACAAGTTGATGGGTTCTAGCTACTGTATCTGATGGGTTGTGGACAACAGCTCCTAGAATTTCACCGACAGGCATTCCAGAAAAAATACTTCTCTTTTCTGTTTATTTAATCAAACTATAATCTTGCCTCACAACAGCAAGTTTAGATTAGGTTTTATGTTAAATACAGGTGCTTTACAAACTATAAATACATATTTATGTGCAAGTTTATAATCAGACTTCCCAGATGTTCTCCTGAACCGGTGGTTAAAAAACTTCTGAAAATCCCAGAATATCCCAGCTCCATTCCACATTTAATTTTCCTTTTATCTGATATGAATAAATGAAACATTAAGCTTATCAATAAGTATGCAAATCCCCAGCATTCTGTTCTGCACTGATAAACTCTATCTAACTGTTTCATTAAAAATCAGCAGAAATCGTGCAATGCCTGAGAGAATTTACGCAAAAACAATGCTGCAAATTATCGACTTCAAGATGAAAGGCTACCCCCCAAAAATCAATCATAAATTGGAACCAGGATGATTTAATGTTGATAATTTTGGATAAAGCATTAGGGTAACTGTCTTCTTTTTCAATTTCAACATGGTAAATCTGTATCATCATCTAGGAAAAAACCCTGAATAATTGCAATAAAAAAGATAAGGGCCCTTAGTTTATAGCTAATTGATCAACTAATTGCCACTGTGTCCTTTTTCAAAGTCTCTCATCTCTGGCTGCTTAGGGGAAAAATATATCAGATGGCCGTCTTTGGAAAAAAAAACATCCTAACAAAAGATAATTATTGAACGTGTAGATTAAGCCAAAGTAACAGAACTCAATGTGTCTCTATATCTTGTAAAACTGTTTCAAAGCTTTGACTTCTTGTATAAAACTTTCGCAGGTGAAATTTAAATAAAACAAACCCTTTGATGAACCCCTTTTTTTCTTCTTTTCCTCTTAGATTCACCCAGTAATTATTGGAAAAAAGAAAAGGATGGAAAAAAATGAATAATGTATCACTGGCGATTAATTGTTAAGAGGATTCCAGTTTATAAAGGCCAAAACAATTGGATGCTGACTCACAGTACCAAGATGGCCGTAAAGGCCAATTTAAAACACACAGGCAAAAAACAGTTCTCCATTATTTATATGCTCCAATGACAGTAAATTAATTGTGCTAGACATTATCTTCAGAGGACTCTATACATGAGTACACAGCCTCATGCAATGAGGATCGAAGGAATAAACCTGACAGGAAATTTTCTTATAATTCAAGTACTTGGAAAAAATAATTGTGTGAAAAAATTCCTTTGCATATATCCAAAGTAGTTGAAAAACCAAATGATAGTAAAAATCTAATATTTCTTATGAGATCACACCTTTAGTATAACTCAAATTTCATGTATAACCTATTTAGTAAGGAGGATAAAAAATTGTAAAATAATGGCAATAAAATAAGACTCTTTCATGACACTTATAACTATTTCTCAACTTCTGAAATCTGACCAATATAAAAAACTTTAATGGTCCTGATACAAAATGCTTGTCATGTTATGGGCTATATGAGGTGTACAATCTTTTTACACTGTGATATGCTTACAAAGGTATTCCGTTCCTACATTGTCAGACAGAAAGAAACCCCTTCTTGGATATCATCAACCCACTTCCTGCAATTTACCCTCTTGCCATGGCCTGACAGAAAACATCAATTCTGCAAACACAACTTTGTGTCAGACTACCCAAGTCTTTATAAACGTTCAACGCCAAAACACAATGCCAGAAAGTCAAGGGTCAGATATTTACATTATACACTCTGTCAATGGGCCATGGCCAAAAATGACAGATCTATAGAATCAGCGAGATTTATGGCTAGTTGCTCCATCATATACTTTTTCAAATAATCAATTAAAACCTCTCATTATTTACCCATTAATTACAATGAAACGGGTTTTACTTTGTGTAGTATAACAAGTAAATGTGTTTTTTCCTGATACACAATATTTTAGTTACTCTTTCGAAATAATATGACAATCAATAATTTAGCGTTCAAAATATTGTATGATACATTAATGCTTAAAAGCTCACAGCAGTTCATTCTTACAGTTTTATGTATATATACATATGGGAAAAAATAGAAAGCTTGGAAAGGAAAGAAAAGGAAAAAAAGTCACTTTAATGCAAACTTTCACTGGATTCTTATCTTTCTACCAAATTAAACTTGCCTCATTCATCTGATGTAGTGAATGTTACAAAACGCAATAAATTGCACGCAAGCCCACCATCCAAAATAAGGATATGTCATTTGGATTAGAAGATCAGGGCCAAATTTATCATACTAAAGAGTAAAAAATCCATTTCCTTTCGGCAAAACACATAAAAATATTTCGAGCAAATAATTTGATACAGAGACTCTCTTTCATGGTCTGGACCTTTTCGTTAATTCATACTTAATAATTTGAAAGTACATTAAAATTATGTGCATCTAATCATATTTAATGAAATTTAATGTCCAATAAATTTGGGATTTTGGGGTATTAAGGCTCCTCTTTAATAACCAGGTTCTTTGGATCACTAAGCGGCACCTGATGGGGGCAGAAAACTTTAGAGCCATATAATGGCTGCATTAACAGATTTACACCGATCATCTTTCACTTGTGGCTCCAGATTTCCTTGTTTACTCATACAACTATGACAGTCTGATAAAGCTTATGTTGTAACAGTTTTATACCAAATTTCATTCATACCCTGTCTTCAATGAGATGCTATGAATCATAAAATATTTGTTCACTATCAAATTGCACCCTTATATTGCATACATAATCAAATGTATCTTGTACTTATATTTCATACTTATAAGTTCTCAAGTACATTCTTTTTGTTTTGTTTTCTTTTTCATCATTTTTTTTCTCATGTGAAATTGCCATCTGCTTTATATCAATTTATTGAGGGTAATTTTGGTATTTAATGAAAAACATAAATTCTGTGGCCATGAAATGGTTGGGCAGCTCTAGACACTTTGATCTTTCCTCTTTTTGTCCCCCGCTTGAAAAGTGGGGGATATTAATTTGGGTTTGTCCGTCCGTCCGTCCGTCCGTCTGTCCGTCCGTCCGTCCGTCCGTCTTTCTGTCTGTCTGTAACGCTTTCGTTTCCACACGATATCTCGAGAACCCTTTGAGCTTTTGCAATGAAATTTAGCATAGCAACTCCCTATGGACTAAAGAAGACCCCCATTGATTTTGAGGTCAAAAGGTCAAAGGTCAAGGTCATAAATAAGCAAATTCTGTCTGTTAAAACACTTTCGTTTCCACACGATATCTCTAGAACCATTTGAGCTATTGCAATGAAATTTTACATAACAACTCCCTGTGGCCTAAAGAAGACCCCTATTGATTTTGAGGTCAAAAGGTCAAAGTTCAAGGTCGTAAATTTATACATTCTGTCTGTGTGTAACACTATCATTTCCGGGCGATATTTCAAGAAGATTTTGAGCTTATGCAATGTAATTTTATACCAAAACTCCCTAGGACGTCTCTCGCCCCTCTCAAAGTGCCCCGCCCCGTTTGTTTTATTAGTATTTATAGTATTACATGTCGCTATTTTTAGCGCAGGGGCATGAGGAGAGTTATTGCGTATAAAACAGGTTCTCGGCGGACTTTATGTTCTTATTACATCTATTAGCACTGTTTAATAAAGGCTAAATAAATCAAACCTCATGGATTGTGTAAAATTTTGAGAATACCGAACATGAAAACATGAATATATACATGTATGTGACTTAAGTTCTGCATATACTTCCCTCCGTGTAAAGCGACTCCGTGGTCTAGTGGTTATGTCTCTCGCTTCAAATGTGAGAGGTCCCGGGATCGAATCTCGGTCGGACCGTTCTTTTTTTTCTTTTTTCTTTTTTTAAATACTTTTTTTTTACTAAATGATAGTATTCAGCATGTGAAATGAAAAATTTATGAGGTTATAAAATCATCATTACAGTGTGATAAATATTCCATATAAAAAAATCTTCTATACACATAATAAAGAATAAGCAATCAAATCTTTATATGCATATTGACATACATGTATTTTATTTCCTTCAGTATACATGTATACTTTTAATAATTCTACAAATTCAGTCAGGGGGAGCCGACTTTTTCCCTAAGCGGGGGACACGAATTCTCTGAATTAGCTTGTAACTCATAGAATGAGTTGATCATCTTTCTCTCAACAAAGTCAAATTTTCCAATTTTCAGTGTCCAAAACCAAACAATCCCAAGACTGTGGGAAGTGCTTCAAATTCCAGACAAACATATGTAAACAATATGCATTGGGATCAGAAATCCAGCCAAAATTCATCAATTACATGGATAATCCAAAAAATATGGACCCTCCTCATGTTTCTGGTCATATTAAACAAGAGGCCCACGGGCCTTATAGGTCACCTGAGTATCATGTAACAACTTTCCAGCGATTGTATTTGGTTCGTGTTTTAAGCCAAAAGCCATGAAATTCACGAATTTTGAAAGAGGCACCATTGCTTATTAAAGGGCAGATTTCAAAGCATTAATTTATTTTTAGTCAAAGTACCCCCTTGGTACCCCTGACCCAGCAGCCCTGAAATTATCTATTTTGAAAGAGGACCCTTTCTTCATTATAAGGCCAGCATTTTTTTTTTATGTTTAGGTTTGAGTTATGAACATGAGAATAAAAAAGTCCCGAAGGAAAAGGAAATAAATTTTTTTGATAAATCAATTATTAACATTTGTACATTCTTTTTTTATGCTATCCTAATAGAAGGCTCCTTACCACTGGACACATAACGCTTACAAATAGGAAAGTAGAACATTTAATTGCTCATTTCATCATCTGCCAGTTTGGGCCAGTTATATAAATTTTGTGATGTTGATCAAAATATAATTTAAAAAATCAATTCTTTAAAAGTCTTTCAATACATCTTCATTTTCTTAATATGTGTTAGGTGAATGTGTAGACATTGTTCTAAAATTTACTTGATGCCTAAAATTATAATTCCTATCATAAAACAGACAGGAAGTATTGGGGAGTAGGGTCAACATTTTTTCAATTAAGTGTAAAATAATATTTCTGGCTGATACAAATGATACTACATATATTTGTATATTCTTGCCTTTTAATAGTTGAATTTTTTTTTATTTCTTCACTTCAGGTTATTGTTTATTTATTATCTCACCAGCATGTCATTGTGCAACAAAGTCATCAGCATTTTATTTGTCCTTTGAACGGGTGAAACGTTTTGAATGGCACTCTTATCGATGAATTTTACACTAAACCATGCTAAATTCTTGGATCTAGCTTTATTTACCCGCCGTTTCAGGTCTAAAAACCGGAAGTGCGAGTTCGTAAATTTGAAATCTCGATCCCGACTCAAATTTGACATCGGAAAGAAATTTTTTTTTATTTTTTTCTAAAATTCAAAACCTTGAGCGGAGGGTTTGTAAAAAAACCTGGCCTTAGATATGTAATTAGATCATTAGCATATTAACCAAGAACAAAGGATAAGATGTTCAAAGAATTCATACATTTCACTATTAGAGCCCCACCCTAAAACAAGAACCCCTGACCCTGGGGCCATAAAATTCACAATTTTGGTAGAGGCACTCTTGCTTATCATAACTATGTACTTAGTTAGTTTATTTAATACCCAGGGGCAGAGAACAAGATTTTCAAAGAATTAATGTATTTTCACTATATAATCAATAAAGCCCCGCCCTAACACCAGAACCCCTAACCCTGGGGCCATAAAATTCACAATTTTGGTAGAGGCACTCTTGCTCATCATAACTATGTACTTAGTTAGTTTATTTAATACCCAGGAGCAGAGAAGAAGATTTTCAAAGAAATAATGCATTTTCACTACCTACTTATTTAGCCCCGCCCTAGCACTAGAACCCCTGACCCCAGGGCCATGAATTTCACAATTTTGGTAGAGGACTCATTGCTGATTACAATCATGCAAACAGTTTGACTGCTTGATGTCTAGGAGTAAAGAAGAAGATTTTTAAAGATTGCACTAATTTTAGTGGTTTTGGCCCCACCCCCCAGGCCCCAGGGGGGCAGGGATCATGAAATTCACAATTTTTGTTCCCCTTCACCCATAGATGCTTTGTACCAAATTTGGTTGAAATTGGTTCAGTGGTTGCAGAGAAGAAGCTGAAAATGTTCAAATGTTAACGCACAACGCACGACGAACGACGACGGACGAAAACAGATAGCAATAGGTCACCTGAGTTTACTCAGGTGACCTAAAAAGTACTCCATTGACAGGGGTTTTGCCACTACATGACAACTTAATTAAAATCCAATAGATGGAATCCATTTGCACTTGCAAGAGCTGGCAAAGACCTAGGGCCACAACAAGCATTGATTATCTGGAAAAGAATCTTTTTCTCCACACACCACTCTCAATAACAATTGACTTTTTTAGTCCATATGTGATGGAATTTACATTTTTGCCAAGACTAATCTGTGCAAAGGCTCAATGTTACAAAAGCTTTACCATCTAGATATATCCATCAGGTCGTCAGACAAAACCAATACAATTATGCTTTGCATACAACAATTTCATCCCTTAATGGTGTGAGAGAGAAAAAATTGTAGTTATACAAAGCATAAGGTCCCCTTGGGTATAAAGTAGACATTAATATATCTAGACTGAGACAGGGCTATTTGATTTCTGATCAGAAATAAGACTAGCTGAGACATTTAGCAGAGAATGCAGAATTTTATAGATGTTGTTTGCCACATCTGCTTGGCACAAGCTCGGGAGCAGTATGGGTCACAGCAATGTAAGTAGTGGCATGAGGTACCCCGAGTTGGCAAGAGTGGCTTGGTGTTACAGGAGAAATCACTTCTTTATGATCAATTACCAGCTCCAATAAAACAATCAGACCAATCAGAGAAGACTGATGGGGCAGCAATTGGAGCTAAAAACACTGATCAAAAACATCTTCCCACCAAAAAATACACCAGCCATAACCACATTCCTACATCTTTGCCTCCCAAATCAATACTGTCTACTTATACATATAGACATAATAATTTGATAAATGATCTTTTATTAATTTTTTTTTTTTGAGTTTTTAATCAATATGAGAAGAGAATTTATATTTTCTTTAAATCTTTATTGATCTTTTTTTATTTTAATGGTTTGTTTTGTTTTGCTTAAAAAAAAAATTGTTTTGTATACCTATTTTTGTTGCTGTTTTTTCTGAGTTCTTCTTTGCTGGGGTGTTTTGGGGTTGGTTTTTTTTGTGGTATTTTCTAACTGATAGGCTGACCTTTGCATGCGACTGCTCGGAGAGCTGCACTGACATAGAAACCTGATCTGACTTCTGTCTTTGTCTTCAGATTAATCAGTCCATAGATTGATCAGAAAATATATCCTGCTCTCCATCGATCTGCGTCTCCCTAGAGGGAGAACCTCCATCAGGTTTTAGAATCTCTCCAAATTATATTTTCAACCTGTTTCTTTGTCTAATGATGGGCAAAAAAACTAGTTATGCTTGACATCACCAATAAATTGTTCATAAACTCTATCATTCTAATTATTCTGCTAGATTTTTATGAATATTTCATTCATTAGTAAAGAGTTACAGTGCACAGAATTTTAAGGAAGAAAGGGAAAATAGGTATTAAATATTCCTTTTCATTAACATTATACAAACAAATGTATATAAGTATTATCATGGATGGCTACTCATTATTACTCATCATAGACATGCCAACTTTGTGACCAGAGAGGAGAAGGGGAAAGCATGCATGATCACTGGAATATTATATGCAGTGTCACTGTTCACCCGCACATAAAGGCTGCAGAATGGAACACAATCAACTAACATGAACCAAGGTCCTCAATTATCTAATTCTGTTACAATTTCATTTCTCAATAAATCAATAACAGCTCAAATTTATCTCGGAGCATCTTCTAATTCAATTTAATCATGTTCAAAGAGTTGCCAGCTCTATAATTGAAAGGATGCTGTAAAAAAAAAATATGCTGTTCCTCTCTTTTTTTGTGCAAATGGTACACATTTTTCTTTATTCTCAAACAAGGAGAAAGGGTTTGAGAATATAGGTGGGAGATTATTAGCACAATTGGGAAAATTCTTGTAGGAGAGGGATGGATTCTATTTTGAATAGTTAATTTGAAATAGCAGTACACTAATGTTTACATGACAAGGGTCACTTCACACGGACAAAAGTGCTGTACTGACATAACTGCCTCTGTCCACCCTGTTCTGATTGGGTCAGGTTCACAGCTGGACAACAACTATTTGCTTGGTCCCAGAACAGAGCTTGGTTATGTTTGTAAACCTCAAAGGTTACAACTCCCAACTCCCAAAAAGCATTGTACTATGGACTTCCATTTCTTTCAATGACTAACTAATGTTTTTGCACTGCATTCAATTTCATACGTTAAAATTTTTAAAAAAAAAAAAAAAAAAAAAAAAATCTTGGTGAATCAAAATCTGCTGAAAAAATTGTGAGTTCAATGTACTTATAAAAGTCCTTTGAAACTTGATTGACAAGGGTCCACTTTGGGAGGTTTATAAATAAGATTTTCTCAAGTACATACAAAGTGAAAATCAAGAGCATACTGCAAAGTCCCATACTTCATTTAAGTCACCAAACTGCGATAAATCTTTGATAACATGAGTGATTAAAGACCAGAGATTTGTTTCCACTTTGACGAGCCATTAAACATCTCCCAGTTTTCTATGATGCATTGATTTTTTTACATACTTGACTGATCTAAAATGGGAGCCAAAAAAAGAGAAAATACATCCAAAGAAGGAAAAAATCCTTCTACAAACATGTCAGTGAAAGATAAAAGGTGACGAGGTAATACATACTTTATTTTGAGTGTAATCTAGCTGACGACTAATTACACTTCAACCTAGCACAAACTGTGTTCATTACCAGCCATTCCTACACAAACATTCAACTGAATCAAGTTTACTCATTTTTTCTTTAAATAAGCACTATTTGTCGACTTTCAAAAACATTGATTATTAAAACTTAAAAAGAAAGTACCTGATACAAGTGCCACCCAAAAAAAGGGGCCTCGAACTTAGGACCAAAAAATTAGCAAGAAAAAACAGCAAAATTTCGCAGGTCATTTGGATTATCAGGATTTAAAAAATGAGTTTCTAAAATTTTGCAACTCTTGAAATTAATTGAACACCTTTAAGGTAATCTTATCATGCATTAGATGAACAGGATATGAAAATAACACCTGTATCTTTAATTTCGCAAGCAAAGACAAAAGTCTGGGATTTTTGCGATTAAGTGCCAACGACAACCATTTTTGTGGGGTTTTACAGCGATTATTTCTGGCACAAGAAAGGTTATTGATTTCCCTCAAAAAAAGAAATTGTTTTGTTACCCTAAAAGAAAAAGGCAAGATCACAAGTTCACTTTAAACAAGTTGACACAGTGGCGACAAACGCGATAATAAATCTTTTAGCATGTCACATTTTGAACTTAATAATCAATACACGTCTCTCTGGTACTCCAATATTTCCGATTTCACAAATATTCCTAATGCTATCACACTTCTTCTAAAGCATGGCCTACACTCTGTCTTATATAAATCTCTAGCAATTCTGAGGCTGATAATTTCTAGAAGTGCAACGAAAACTTTTCTTTTCCACAAATGATTACGAATTTCTGTGTTTACTCTACAATTGTATGCCTATCTACAGATAACTCCCCAGCTTTATTTTATATAAACATAACTGTTTACACTTTTTTCTGACACCTAATCTATCAATTGTTTTATTGCTTTGGAATGTTACACCTGATCATCTTAAAATATTGGTGGAAACAAGATCGAAACCAGAGTCAGCAACCAGCAATGGCTGCTCCATGGAACCAATAAAACTTGTCTTACAAGAGATTCCAGAAAGGAATAAATCTGCCATTTGATATATGAAGGCATAGTTTACAGAGGCAGACTAAAACAATCATTGCTTGTTCTCCTGGATTTCAAAGACGACCCAAGAAATAAACAAGTGTTTATGGAATAATCGGTAGAAATATTAATACCGGAGCCTGAAGGTATAGCTAGGGAAGAATATGCAATAAATGTGCGATCAAAACTGTGCCAGTATCTTTATATACATGTTATTGTATGAAGATATAGCATTGCTTTTTGATGTCCTTTGATAAATGGAAACTATAATCCTTCATATTTTCCCCTATCTCCTTCTTTGTTTTGGACCGTGGTCTATAGCTTAGAAACAAATATGGACTACTCCCCAACACAAACACTGGCTCTGGAGACCAGTATACATGTCTCTGTTTAGCCATTATACAACTGCCTATCATGTTCTTGACCAAGATAGGTGTCTATTTGCTTCAAATCCGAGGATTATGGACCCGATAAAGAGATTTACCAGTATTACTCGGTATTTCAAATACAGTCCATTCTGATAACATTGTCATCACCTGAAAAATATGACACCTACAAGGAAAATTTATCAGGTGTTCACATCATTCAATTAAGGAATAATTATGATAATTAGAATCTTTGAGGTTAATTCATATGCATTCATTTGCATGTAAACTTGTCTTTCATCTTCCGTGAAGTAATGAATAAATTTCGAGTAAAAACCTATTTTAATTTTCATGGGCCTGTATTTTAAGAGAAAGAAAGAAGGCAACAAGTCTTTATAGCATAATAAATGACCGATTTTTAAGTCATGAAATAAAATATTATCAAGCCCACCTTTGACAAAATAAAAACATTTCCTCGACAGACCAAACAATGGCAGTGGGCCCGAGGTCAGAGTCGAAATCTGATAAAATCAGGGGCCAAGACAAAAAAAGTCTACGCACAGCATCCCACCAAAAATGCTGTTTTGTCTTATTTTTTTTTTTAACAGTTACAAATGTAAACTTAAATGCTACGGGCACTTGCGAGATACCAGTAATGGATATTAAATCAATTTTCCCACTTTAGAAATACCAGCAGTGGTTTTATTTACATTTTATGTACATGGGGAGAATTTCGTTTCTTTCAAAGGAAACCTCTGTTTATTTCTCCATTTAAAAATATACATTCAATAATTAGCATTCAGAGAAAACTAATTCCTCTTACACTGGGATAAATAAACATTGTGATTCCAGTTAAAGGTGTCATTTCCTAATCTTTTAAACATGGAATCAAACTATTTAGAATTTCTTATGCTCTTAAATGATAAAGTAAATTTATTTGCTCTGAGTGGTAAAGAATCTTAATTTGATATAAATTCTGTGCCTTAGAAAGTGGAATTGGCCTTCTATTGACACAGAGGATCCCATACAATGGGGCTGAATCAACAGAGACTTTTTTCCCCTGATGTTATACCTTCATTAGGTAATCGGTGCTGTTCACCTGACTGATTGTGACAATGGGAATTATGTAAGATCACAGCCAGCCTGGCAAGACAATGATGGATAATGCACAGGAATTTTAACCCCCTGGCCTAAAGTCACCTTTGAACAAGTATCTATACAAATAGTTATTAGGAGAAAATCTGCGAAATGCTGGCCTACTCAACTTTTAAATCAAAAATTCTTTTAATTTTAATTTCTGTTAATAGTTTAATTTCAGTGTGTATTGATTGAGCATATGAAGCAGAAATTTTTTGTTATTTTTTCAAATAGTTTGCGATGAGATCAATTATGGGTCTTATAAGCCTCTGATCTTATCAGAGTGTTGGGAAATTGTCATTTCCCCATAAATCTTCAATTTCACTAAGAATAAATATATATCAGATTGATTTTATGGGAGATAAAATTTAATCTTTGGAAGGAGCAATTATACTGGTCTACTGATTCAATTCTAGAGGAACTGAATTATAGGGCCTGCATTCCATTACAGGGTAGTTTTTGACAGTTAGTATTAAATTGTATTGATCTTTCTGATCCTTCAGGGTTATGAAAATGTTTGTTGTCAATGAAAGAATTCATTCACTGATTATATCATAATTTTTCTGTTAAGTTAAAGAAAGAGTTTTTTGTTGGATACACAGCTTATCACTTATTTATAACTTAAAAAGGATGAATTCACCTGAATTTTAAATGATCGAGCTCCGAAGATCTTTCCGTTATCCACAAATATCAAAGAAAAAAAAACTTATAAAAAATTCTGTCAAAACAAAAATTTTTAATTTATTCCTTTTTTTCAAGTATTCTTTAAAGGGTCGCTTAAAAATTTTTTTGGCTATAATAATTAGAAAACTTCCCATCATGTTCATTCAATTTATTCTTTCAATTAAAACAGATGGGAAAAAAATGTTAGAGCTTTTATTATTTCACTAATGAACACAATCTTAGACTTCACTCAAAAGATAAAAGGGAATTTTTAATGCTGTTTTTGGAGAAATCAATACAATTATAGCATTGATTGGTCCCTGGTGTTTTCTTGTTCTCAATCCTCCAAATGTATGAACACAAAAACCATGGAGAAAATGGCTGATCAAATCTTTAATTATCGAGAGAGAAAATAACAATTTGAATGCAAAATTGTGCAGAAGATATAATGGCAATATTGAGGATTGTCTACCAGTATTTTTTGTGTTAAAACACTACATGACGGCAATTAACTTTCTAAATTTTTTGTCTCACAGTTTAAATTTCTAAAATGTTTTGATGAAAATTTACATGGAATTTTTTTTTATTTCTCTTTTTTTTAAATTTTGTTTTTGTTCTTGATTTTTGTTGGTGAGGTTGGGTTGTAATTTGGTAAAGTACATTTTTCTCATTAACCTTTTGTCTGAATCAATTAAATTTTGCTTTAAAAAATTCAAAACATCTCATTTACATTATTTAATTGTAATAATTCTCTTTAATATAATATATATGTACTATATACATGCAATAAAAATTAAAGTGTATATTGTTATTGTTCCTCGAATATTAAAATCTGATCTTCTAACCCCATGTTTATAAAATTTTACAATAGTGTAGTCTTAGATGACAGTCACACCTCAAATAGACACCGCCACTAAACCACGCAAATTTTTGGCGGACTTATGATCAAGAATTTATCATTTGAAATTAATTTCAGCCTTTTTACTCAGATGTTTGCACTTTTTATGAATTTTAATATTGTTTTTTTTTTTTTAAATTATTTTTTAAATTTACAATAAATATTTTTATTTTTATTTTTTGATTTTTGTTTTTGGATCAATTGCCTATAATAAATTAAACTGCAATGCATTAACATACTTATTCGTCATCAATAAAACAAAACTTACCGAGTTCTAGTGCATGAACTTGATATAATCCAATCCACAACAGACAAATTATCCATTGTCCAGTCTCCCAACTCACTTTTAATTTCACCCAATTCTGAGAGATCCTCATGGTTCCAAATAATTTCTATGTTTTCATGAGGTTCCAGAAGATGTAAACACACAAGTTTTAGCACCCCATGTACTGGAATGTCAGACTGACTGCGAAAAAATCTCTCCAGTAATTTTTATCAGTGGTCTGCCTTTTTCTCTCCTCTCCAACTTAAGTTTAAAGTGTTTTGTTTACAAAACCATGTGGTCCACTCCTAATCCAACACCTTTAATCAGTCAGAAGCGCTTCCTCAAATACACTAAAATCAATATCCATTCAAAAACTGTGTCAGGATAGGTAATTAAGCCTAGTTTGTCCTAGATCCACAAGGAAATTCTAAATCTTCCTAAACTATTACAGTCCCGATCCTGTCATATGCCAATTGCTCCAGAGCCTGACAAAGCAGCATGCTTCCATTGCCCTCACTATCAACATACAGTGATATTTAGTTCATTATGAGAAATCGGGATCAATCCATTCACAGACTGAGGGGGTGGCAGGATGGTCTGTTAGCCTTGCGTACAGTGCTGAGGCCTCAGGTTAGGTTTGTTGTGGGGGTAAGTTGTTATATCTGCCAATATCAATTACACATAATCATTGATGTCATTATAACTCTATTAGATATGATTGAATTATGGTAATGAAAATTAAAGAACATCAAAAGCAGGTTTCACACATTTCTGGACAGGTAATTTGTGAGGTAGCATAACAGTTGTTAAATGAACACTTTGGTGAAATTAATACATATGTTCAGGTGAAAAACAATTTCTGGCTGTCTTTTGCAGTGTTTTATTTTTTTTTTAAGTTATTTTAAAAAAAATAATTTTTAAAATATTGATTTTAAGAAAAATGGAATCCAGAATGCCATTGCAATATATACAAAAGCAATTAGAGCTACTGAGCTGATGCATTACCATAATGATATTTTCACCTGATGCTATAGATATGAAGACAGTGAAAGCTGCTTTGTGCACATATGGCACACTTCAAAAAAAAAAATCAATGGTATACAGAGAATACATAGAAGGCATGGAGCAGCTTGCAATCTTCACAAGATCTCTAGACATTTAGGACTACTTCCCAATGGTTGACCTTTCCACCTGAACATGTAAATTGATTTGTAGAGGACAAAATTAACTTTAATGCTCCAGTAAATAAACTGTCAACAGTGTCTCATGGAGGAAGGCTCTTTTTCTTATATTCAAATAACAGTCAGTTTTTCAAGACTAGATAATTTATTATATTTTTCCAGAGGGTTTCTTAAACCTTTTTTCTGGAAATACATGCCTCGTGGAAAAGGGAAAATTAAATATCTCATATTAATTAAATGAGAAAGATAAACGTATACTTTTCATTTTTAGCCTTTATCATGCATGTTATAAAGTTATTTATATAATAAACATGAATTTTTAGTTGTTTTTTTTTTTATTTTATCCCTGACTGAGAATTTTTTTAAAAAAATTCTGGTTTAAAAATAAATAATTTTTTTTTTATTCTTTGCAATACCTTCCCTGATCAATAAATAAAAATTATAATGTAACTTTGTTTGAAAAGCTGAAACTTGTTGAAAATAATTGATCAGGACAACACAGGACAAAGAGAATTGACAATACAAGCTGTCGAGATGGTTCGAATCTTTTGAAAATTGAAACAAGTAGAGTTCCAATAGCCAACTCGTCAGGAACTCTTTCACTATGTACTCTCAATTGTAGATCTTCAAGAAATAAATCAGTATCCATAAATGATTACATTCAGTCAAATAACATCGATCTCATGGTGCTGACTGAAACATGGCTAGGATCAGACACAGATAACGCCATTTTGTCTGAACTAACACCAAACGGATATCATTTCATAAATAAACCAAGGGTAGATCGAAGGGGTGGAGGCCTGGCGATTATTCACGAAAAACGGGTTAGTGTGAAACCTGCAAACAAAGATGCCAAATACACTCATTTTGAACATCTAGAGTGCTCTGTTGGAGTCAAAAACAACTTTATTCGCATCGCTGTTATATATCGCCCACCACCATCTAAATCAAATAAATTCAAGAATTCCGTTTTCTTTGAAGAATGGACCAACTATCTGGACAGTCTCGTGTTAATCCCTGGTGAATTACTTATCACAGGTGATCTAAATTTCCATCTTGATGATCCCAATGACAAAGATGCTAGAACATTTACAGAGTTGCTAACAGAACATGGATTAAAGCAGCATATTTCCGATGCAACACATCGTCTTGGTCATACGTTAGATGTGTTGATAACCAGAGAAGATAGTTCTATATTACAGGGAACGCCATTTGTAGCAGATCCTGGTATATGTGACAACAATGGAAACAGAAGTGGTGACCACCTGCAATTCGCACTTTACTGCGTCTGTCCAAAGCTCCGAGAGAGAGAAGAACGGTAACCTTTCGGAAAATTCATGACATCAACATAGACAATTTCAGAAACGATCTTGATTTTTCAAACGTGACTTACAAGGAAGCATCTGTTGAAAAGCTTATCATTCACTACAACAGAGTTCTTACTGCTACCATTGATGTTCATGCCCCTCTGAAATCAAAGGAGATTGTTATACGACCGAATACTCCTTGGTTTACGGATGATCTTTATTCTGCTAAGAGAGATCGCCGAAGGGCTGAACGAACTATGAGACGAACTAACCTAGCAGTCCACAAGGACATTTTCAATCAGAAATGTATGCAGGTTACAAAACTCATACAACACTGTAAAAGTCAGTTTTATATAAACAAAATTCAGGAAATAGGCAGCGACTCGAAACAGCTTTTTAAACTTACCAACAGTCTCATGGGAAACACAAATTTATCAGTCCTGCCAGAACATGACAGCGAAATCGATCTCGCATCCAAATTTGGTGAATTTTTTATCGGTAAAATCCAGAAAATCAGAGAAAACCTTTGCTCCTTGACCAAGTCTCCTACTATGGAAGTTGTCCTTCGAGCTGACATCAAGTTTGATGGCATTCCTCTGGAAGCGTTTGAACCAGTGTCGATTGCTGAGGTATGTGACATTATCGGCGATGCACCAACGAAGTCTTGCGAGCTAGATCCAATACCCACAAATGTTTTGAAACAATGTTTGGAGAGTCTTTTGCCAATCATCACTGAAATTATCAACAAATCCTTCTCAGAAGCGTCAGTACCATTGGATTTCAAAAAGGCCATAGTACGTCCATTGATTAAGCGCCAAGGACTTGACAAAGATGAATTCAAAAATTACAGACCTGTTTCAAATTTGCCTTTTTTATCTAAAGTATTAGAAAAAGCGGTGGCATCTCGACTCGAAAAACACCTATACGCTTACCAGCTTCATGATAACGTGCAGTCGGCCTACCGAAGTAGTCACTCTACAGAAACTGCCCTGCTACGGGTGCACCATGATATTACCTCTGCACTGGATAAGAATTCATGCGTTGCTCTCGTAATGCTAGATCTCTCGGCTGCATTCGATGTGATTGATCATGATATACTAATCAGTCGCATCGAATACGCGTTTGGTATCACAGGATCGGCGCTTTCATGGATAAAGTCTTATTTATCTGGTCGAAGTCAACAAATTGCTGTAGGTTCGACATTCTCGAGAGAGTTCTTACTCCAGTTTGGTGTACCACAAGGGTCTGTTTTAGGACCTCGTCTATATTGTATGTTCTCCAAACCCATCGGAGAAATTTGCCGGAGACATAACATGTATTACCACTGTTATGCTGACGACACACAGGTTTACCTGATTATTAACCCGAAGGACAGTTGGGACGACATTGCGAATAGACTTGAACGGTGTCTGTCTGATATACAAGACTGGATGCAAAACAACATCCTTAAGTTAAACCAGGATAAGACTGAACTCATCATCTTTACACCGAAACGTATGGCAAATGAATTTACAGGACGTAAACTCGCTTTTGGTGGATCAGTCATCAGTAATGCTTCCTGTGTCAAAAATCTCGGGGTATTTTTCGACAGCAAATTAAGCATGGACTGTCAAATCAATTCGGTTACAAGATCCTGTTATTTCCATCTCCGTAACATCGGTAGAATAAGATCACTCATAACAGAGGATGCTTGCAGGACACTTGTTAGATCTTTAGTGACATCTAGACTTGATTATGGCAATGCACTATTGTTTGGCCTCAATGCCACATCCTTGCAAAAGTTGCAGAAAGTTCAGAACACTGCAGCCAGACTGGTGACACGTTTGAGAAAACATGAACATATAACACCAATTCTCATAACTCTTCACTGGCTACCTGTGGCATACCGTGCACAATATAAAATTCTGTTGTACACTTTCAAGGCCTTACAGAAGCTAGCCCCGAAATACATCCAGGAACTTGTTCAGGTCTATCGCCCACAACGTTCACTACGGTCTGGGGATTCACTGAGCCTTGTCAAACCACGCACTCGAAGTAAGATGTATGGAGATAGAAGGTTTGATGTATCTTCAGCCACCCTGTGGAACTGCCTCCCGCTGGATCTTAGGAAAGAACAGTCACTTGAAGTTTTTAAAAGAAATCTAAAAACACATCTTTTTAGACTCGCCTTTAGTTTATAAGGCTCTAGTCACAATGGAGCATCCAGTTGGTTTTATAAAAAAAAAAAAAAAAAAAAAAAAAAAAAAAAAAAATGCCCTATGATTTTACCTTTTTGCTATTTTATATTGTACCCGTCCTTTGTTTTATATTGTAATTGTTTTCTACGTGTAAAGCGCTTTAGGGTAATTCCATAATTATATAGGGCGCTATATAAAAGTAGAATAATAAAATAATAATCAGGCAATAACATATCTACCTTGACAACTTCATCAACCAATTTGCCTTGTCCCCATTCCTGTTACATCTTAACTCAATGAAAAAATCTCCAAACCATCAAAATATACAGATCAATGTAATATCTCTCTATAAAATTATTTCATGCTTATATATGAATCTGTATTACTTTTAAAATCTGTAATTTTTTTTTTTACATCCTCCCCCTCTCTCCTTGAAGAACTCAAGTACCAGTATGAAAACAGGCCATCAACTATAACTGTAAATAGACATATCAGCTGTAACTGACAGTGTGATTTTTGTCCTGGAGGGTGAAATTTATGGCCAGATTGCTTCACTTTCAGTGTGTATCCAGATCTGACATGTCATAATGCTCTCACTTTGTGACCCACTTACATATCTTCATGCCCTGGGGTCCAGCTCATCACAGGAATATCAACACCCAACCCAGGAGCTGCATGTACAGATTGTAACAAGTGATTAACATTACAGTCCTAACCTTGAAATTCATGTAACAGCCAGTGGAGAAACCAAATGAAAATAACTGTAATCTGCTAAGAAGACCTGTTAAAAGTTATCATGATGAAATGGTAACAATTCTGCAACAAGTGATATACAGAGCAATAACTCCATAATATGTGAAAACCTAAGCCCCTTTCACTGTTTTTAAATACAAGTATTCATGATGACAGAATAAAACTGTGTAATAATACAAACCAAAAATGTGAGATAAAGGGCACTAACTCTGTAGCATGATCAGTTATAATGGGCCCTGGTTTCACTGCATGTAAATACTTGTAAGATCTCATGAAGACAGAGTACAACACATAAATGTGATATAAAGGGCAATAACTCTATAATACCTTCAGAATAATTTTGATGCTTCTTAATATTTAAGGCTCTATCTCTGCAAAGCTAAGATAACCAATGGCAGAATGGTTGGTTGATGGTGAGGTGTTCATTTTTAGAAATTTTTGCATTTCAGTGCATATCTCAAAGCCTTGGAATCTTGAATATTTTGGATATGTTGAAGTTACTTAGAAGTCCTAACCACTTTTTCTTATGCATTTTCTTATGCATAACTTGAACCTTAGGGTATCTGAAAGGGTTTATATTTTCCTACCCAGGTTCCAGATAATTAAGTTTGAATATATTTTACTGGATGTACTGCATATTTGTGAATTACAGACACTTTTTATTCTGCAAATGGTGGTTATGTGGAAAGGATCTACATAGCCTTTTTCCACTGACAAGTTTGAAGGGTCTATCCACAGGAAAAGCTGCTATATGGACACAAATACCTTGATCCACAAACCAGCTAGACAGAAACATCAGCATCTCATTTTATCACACTTTGAAATGAACCTAAGTGAAACTTTTTTTTCATATATGTGCCTTGATTATTGCAGATAAGAGTTTTCATGAATTTCTAATAGATTCAATTTTGAAAAAAAATCTTATCAAATTAAAAAGCATACAAAAAAATCTCTGTAGCCCCATAAAGGTAATCTCCTTCAATCTTCAAACAGAAATTCTCCTCAATACCTATGAATTGAAGTGACATTACAATAATCCATCCTGTATACAAAGAAAATAAAGAACCTAGATCAAAGGTAACTTTTCACAGAGAAACAAACTGTGAACAGCCATGTTCTTCTGGAGGTTGAAGTCCATGACACAAACATCAGAAGACCCTAATAACTATGTAGAACAAACAAACCACTGGTCTTTAAGTTTTTGTCATTACTTTTTGAAGACTGCAGGCAACACAAGGCCTCTCATCAAAGGTCTTGTTTTTCTGTCAGAAAACAGTTGACCTTATTTGACCCCTGAGTGTACCTTTATACAGACATGGGCAGTCTCCCTAGCTGTCGTCTACTGACTATACCCCCAGAGGGGAGACTGGATATATCACTATCCAACCAATCTAGGAGAATCCGAGATGGACACTATTAATATCAGCAATAAAAAGGGCATTAACAATAAATTCATTGACCAATTACAGATCAAATGAAATAAAAACAAAGCCCTTGTGAACAATGTCACTTCATTATGAGGATCAGAACTAGAAGTCTCTGATGAGACTGTAGCTTTACTGGTTTTGTACTAAAAACAAAGGAAGAGAAAAGTATCACTTGGACTTGAAACTATGTTACAGTAATAAATAGAATATTAGGATCCTTAGTTAAGTTTCTCTTTGTGGCAAGGTTTTCTTGCCATCAAATTAAGACTGAAAGGAAAGTAGCTTTTGCAAGAATTTCCCTGAAATTTATATTTTTTGGTAACCATGGCAACACCGTTCATCCAAGTTACCAGTATATTGATATCACACCAAAATCGTAGGAGTAGCTTTTTGAAATTTGTTTACAGACAGACAGCTAAACAGACAGATGTACAAAGGACACCTTACAATCACATAAGTCCTTCTGCTCTCTGATCAATAGAAATGAAATTTTTTTTTCTTTTCTCTATGTGCCTCACATTTCAAAAGCAATAACATTGGATCAAATCTGAATCTGCATTTTAGACAAAGGCAGACTTCTAGAAATTTGCAAAAGCATACTGCAACCTATATTTGACATCCTAGACTACCTTTTTCACAAGCCACGATACATTTTTGAGAAAAAAAATACTTGACCTCCTAAACACTGTTAAACAAACCCCAAAACTTGCCCCAAATGAATTGTGAAAAACAGAAACAATCCCATGATATTCAATATTCCCAATACAATCTCCCTCTCTGGAGGATGTATCCCTCAGCCCCGGGTAAACTGGGTCTCATCACACATCCTCATTCTGCCATCACTGTTTGTGGCCAAGTTTGTCACATTCTGTTCCCTCTACAAACATTCACTTTTTACCACACATTTGAAGATAAAAAATCACTTACACTTAATTCTTGTTTGGACCAACAGAAGTCTTAGTCTCAGATAAAGTGCAAAGAGAGGTCTCCGCAGCATACCCCCGCTACCCTGTATCTGTTAATCCTCATCTCGTAAACTTATATACAACAGATGACATCTTGGCATTACTTCTTTCTCTGAAGTTCAAAGAAAATCAAGTCCAGCTTATGAATCTTTTATCAATTATTTGGGACAGACATATATTTGGCCTAAATAAGTCAAAGGTTTATGTTACGTTTTTCTATGATTAAAACGTTTCTGAATTTACTTAAATTTTATACAATATGACAAATGCAAGTTAACAGAAAGGGGAATTAGTTCAGACACAGATTAATCAGAGATCATTAATTATCATTATTTCTTAATGTGCACTGCACTTTATGATATATCCACATTACAGTGTTTTATAGGTATTCTGTGGTCTATTGGTGACACTGAGGCTACGGAATGACTTCCTGTCCTAGACTCGGGAAGCTGTGACCAGGCATACATAATACCTGTCAATGTCAAATGTCCACATGTGCCATTTTTAAAATCATTTAAAGGCATATTTCAGCTCCTCTTTACGCCTTTACAGCTCTACAAAAGAGCTCCGATTGCTAATTAAACAGACCCAAAAGAAAACTTATGATAAGGGCAGATTATAATTCTGATAAAGCTCATCAATACAGACCTCCAATACGCAGATGTATTGGTTAGGGGCCAATCACCAATCGATCATCACAAGATTAGATCCAAAAAATGATCTCAGAGACATAGGTTAATGGACATAACTGTAAATTTCTCGAAGACTCCATGTAGCGTTTTTTGGCGACAGTGTGGCGTTAGGGCGACACAGAACAACAATCCGCAGTGTTGGGTAGACTGATGAAGGCCTGTGATTCCAGTCTGATCAGTAATGGATAGGCCTTGTTTACTGTTATGATATATAGAGCAAAGAAAGGTCTGTATGCTATCAAAATTACCTGAAATACAGACATTAGAAACAAAAGGAGGCTTACAATTCAATACTGATCAAAGGAAGGTAGAACGAGGAATTGATACTAGAATTTCAGGCCTTTGCTCCAGGCTGTTATTTAAAGCTACAGTGAATCACCCGGTAATTCTATATATCCGAATCAAGACTTACAAAGAAAGCATTTAAATGAAAAACATTGTTTACCAGTAAATAAAACAGAGTCCCTGACTCTGCTTGCTTCATTTAGTGACTGACAAAGCTGGGTTACACAGTGCCGGCTAAGGATTTGAAAGTATCAGCAAAAGAAATCGGATGGCTCTCTTCTTCATTATGTTACATAAACATGGATGATTAATCTGAACCACACAGGTTTACATGCAAAGTCATGATCTCTCTGGTTTATCCAGGTAAAAAGAAAATCCTTATTCAATCAATGTCATAAACTCTGAATTTTACAAATGACATTGTAGCTAGCTTTCCTCCAAACCATCCAAATTACCAAGAAAGTTTTGAGCATTTATGTAATATTCCCACCAACTAATATCATATTCTAGATAAAAAGTACTTTACATATACATATATTGATAAATAAGCATCTTGACTTTATTGACATAACAGTAATACATAGTTCAACAAGCATTGCATTTACTTAGAAGGCCTTGAGGTTTCAGTTTACGGATATTAGTTGTGCATTTTTCAATTTGTCTAAGCACCACTTAGACAATTTAATTACTAAACATCAAATTTAAACAGACTCTGTTAAGCTGTTACAGCAAAAATGTCTATATATTCCAATTAAATATATATTTTTAATTGATCATCTCAAACTGACCGCTACCTAAAAGTGCCATGATTTATGAGTCAAAAGCATACTCAGACCAACTGTCTAGCAGTTTATATATTAATTAGTACTGTAGCAGAAAAAGATTTTTTGTGAAACATTTTGAAGGTCATTCAAATCAAATGCATACAAAATTAGTGGCATACCGGTAAGTTATTTTAGAAAGTCACAGTATTCTAAAACGAGACCTTGAAATTTTTGAGTGTTTGACATCTTAACATTTAGAAATTGCTCTGTTTTATTACATTTCCTAATAAATAAGATGAGATACCAGTATATATATATATCAACATGTAAATTTTATGTGACTTCGAAATAAAATATGTTACAATTTACATATATCTGACACAAAAAATTTGAAAAGGATGTGCCAATTGAAATCAAAAATAGCTGGAATGACATACCTCCTAAAGTTCAAATGTTAATCAATGTACTTATATACACTTAGTGTACATAATTTCAATAATGGCATGAGACAGTGAAACTACATAGTGGCAGATGTTCATTGGTCACATGTACTGGTATTAGTTCCAGCAGATAGTTTAACAGAGAGAGGAGAACTAACATTGTAAAAACAGTGTAGTCTTCATTCATCTGATCCCGTCAAGTCACGCAGAAGAATCACAAATAAAATCTTGATATGGGCACAGGCCATATTACTTGCATCAATGGCTACTTCAAGCTAATTAGCTGACTGAGTTTGAATATAAGGATGACTTCATTATAGCCATTTGTGGACGACATCTAAAGTTGTCATCTAGCAGCACATGATGCTAGAAGCACAATCAGTTACAAAATTTCCCGTTTGATGCTCCTTGTAACAATGTAATGACAATGTGTGTTAGTCATTCTAATTGTAAAATCATCTTTATCCTCGAATCTGTGATTACGGAGTACACTTATTTATGCAGCATTGACCCTGAGCAGTTTAAAATGATCTAAAAATGTGTTCTGATTTCTGTTGTTACCATAATTGGACTCAAATTCTGGTTGTCCATGGCAATCAGCGACAATTCCTAGCAGCCATTACGTGGTACCCGCTGTGTGATGTCATGGTGATGTATGGAAATGCTGGAGGACACTCAACTGCACAAAGGGATTCCCCTGAAAAAATGCAGCATTTAACAATAACCATGGTCATGCTGGAACCAATGGGACAAGTTTCACTTTTTATTTCACCCTCCGGCTGGTGTCAATTAATGAAATACGCACAACTGCAATTCCTGAAGCCTAAACCATGTATAATTTTACATGATTATTCAGATTTGAATTCTTTGCCAGATTTATGCATTTCATTACTTTAAATTCTCAATAAAGTTGTCTTTATTTAGCAAGATTTCTATATTTAAATCTTTTTTCCTCCATGAAATCTTCAGAAAAGGTACTGATGCTTTACCAATGTTGCTTTTGCTGCTTGCCAGGTTCCATTATGCAGCACAATTAAATGACCAGTTCATATACACCCTTTTTACAGAATTACATAAAAATCACACTTGTTTAACATATTCAACTAAATTAAGGCATCTTTACTAACTTATTTACTTAAAAAGTAAACCTTTCTAGAATTTCTAGCACTATATACTGTATAACCTTACTTTTGCTTAAGTTCCAGGTACACTGTACTTTATTATTTTCATATGATATAATAATAAGTTTTCAAAATAATACTTAGATTATGTTGGCTTTTAAATGCTTCAAATCTAAGTACAGCTTTGAGCCAAATATCCGTAAAAAGTGTAATTTCTCTCTAAGTAAATGATCAAAACTTTTAGTTTTGTATCATTATGTACCTTTTTGTGACAACTTTACTATATGTGAAAATTGGAAAAAGTTAAATATAGGAAGCATATTAAACTTTTTTAATATATTAAAATATCCAAAATTTATCCATGTCAATTTGGTAATATCATATTATAGGCCCTATATGGTTTCTTTTTATACAAAAAGAAAAACATTCAATCTCTTGAATTACAAGTTAGGATCGCATGAGGAAACAGTAATTTTTGTGTTAATGTCCAAAAAAGGGACCTTGAGTTGCCTCTAATATTATACAGTATAACATGCACTTAGTGATGTTGTCAAATATGCTTAAAATTTCATTAATTCTTAAATACAAGAAATGTGAGAAGAATCCTACCTTAATTGAATGATTGACTGATTGTATGTTGTTTAACATCCCTCTCGAGAATTTTTCACTCATATGGAGACACAACCACTTGCCGGTGGACAGCTATAAATTTGTCCAATACTAGTACTCGGCACTTGAGCAGTGAGGTATCTTTTTCATGCCAGCAACTACTGTGACACAGAATCATTTATACCATCCCAGTGGCTTAATTGTTTTACTGTATAGAGTACCACATGGAAGACTTTAAATCGCAGGAAATTAGAGAAAATGGATAAAATTTTTCTGCCAGACAATAGAAAATTTGCTTAAAGTGATATCTGTGGTTTTTAATATCAAAGATGATAATTTGTGTTTCCAAAAAAGGGCAGTTACATACAGTAAAACACGCTTATAGAAAACACGCTTATAATGATTTGTTGCTTAATTATAACAAAGTGATTTTTATTTCCCAGAGCTTTGACAGATATTGTAAACATATTGGATACACCCAGTAACCAATTATGCTTTTAATGAAACAAAATCATCCATCCTTGGCATTTTGTTATAACATTGTTTTATATAGTGTTCTTTTGGTTGTACTTTGTAAACTGACTGTCTGGAAACAAATACCGGTACACATGCAGGTACTAAAATTTTATTGGACAAATAAACCATGTACTTTTTTTTTTATTTGTAGCTTCTAATATCTCCTATAACTCAAATAGGTCTGTGGAAAACCAAAATCTCAAAAACTTAAACTCATAAAGTCTAGCTTGTATATTTTGATTAGTTCTTGACATGGAAAGAAACTAAAACATCCATATGTTCCTTGGTCTGCAGATGTAGGGTTAGGTTAATCCCAATTTTGATATAGCACAATAAACATATCTATACAAATACAAAGAGTAGGAGGACAGAGCTGATTGTGATCAGACAGACCATTTTCTAGTAAAAACAAACAACCATGTCCAACATCAGTCATCCATTGACCACTAAATGAAACACAGGCCACTCTAAGTCACATATGATGGCCCCCAATGTAAACTAATTTTCCTTGACATTGTTCCCTTGTGGCTTAGCGTCCAATGAAAGTCCATCTAAAATTTACATATATTGGAATTTATATAAAAGAGCTGGGAGTAAATCAGTGCTGGTAAATGTCCAATTGTCATTTATCCAGGAGGGATATTCCTGACACAGACTCCTTCTGTTTCCAGTTTATTGGGTTCTGGCACACAGTAAAGCGTATTGGAATACACCAGCCCGCAAAATTAGAATTTAGTAGAAATTATTTCATTTGACAAATATTCAATGTGCCAGACCCCTTGCCTGGGTCATGAATTTCAATACTTTGTATTTGGTCTGCGAAGCTATTTTTATGCAACTCAAATTCACTGACAATATCCAGACTAAATTCTTTCTTCCTCCTTCAATCATCTTGTATCTTCACCTTAGAACCTGCAGTGCATAAATTGGTGATATTTTATTTTCTTAGGCTTAATTACCCACACTTCAAAAAGCTCCTGCACTGATGGTGCATGGCTTGATAACAAAAAGCTGAGTATCAAATGTGACAAGTTTTGAGTTGTGTTTATTCTCAGACTAGTTAGAGAGAATTTTATTGAAAATCATTTCTGGAATCTGTTAAAACTTGCTAAATTACTTCATGTGAAAAAGGTGAGATTGAAAATACCAAGTGCATGTACCGTAGTTTCAATGCAAAACTAGAATAGGAACGCCCTGCCCAAGGTTCATTAATGATATAAAAATAAAAATTTGTATAGGTGTATGAAATACGTTTGATGAAAATGAAAAAGTTTCTTTAAAACAAGTTTTATGCACAATATATAATAAAGTTAAAGGTCATTACAAAGGTCAAAGTGAAACCAGAAGTCTCTGTCGAGACTGTAGCTCTACTGGTTTGATTGAACAGGAAACAAGGTGGGGAGTATTTATATGTCTGACATTCTGAAATTAAATTTCATAAAAAGATAATAACATGATATTTCTAATTAATTAAATTAAGTATCTTTGTATAAGCTACTTATGTACCAAGTCTTACTGAAATCGAACTAAAACTTCATTAAGAAAAATAGCATTTTGGAAGAATTTCTCAGAAAATTCTATTTTTAGTAACCATGGCAACACCGTTCATCGAAATCAAAAACCGATGCACTTTTCTATGTATCTAAGTGTAGTGTACTTGTGTGCCAAGTAATATTGAAATTAGACCAAAACTGTAGAAGGAGTAGCATTTTAAAGGAATTTCTCAGAAAATTCTATTTTTAGTAACCATGGCAACACCGTTCATTGAAATAAAAAACCGATGCACTATTTTATGTATCTTAGTGTAGTCTACTCATGTGCCAAGTAATATTGAAATCAGACCAAAACTGTAGAAGGAGTAGCGTTTTAAAGAAATTTCTCAGAAAATTCTATTTTTAGTAACCATGGCAACACCGTTCATCGAAATCAAAAACCGATGCACTATTCTATGTATCTAAAGTGTATATGTGCCAAGTAATATTGAAATTAGACCAAAACTGTAGAAGGAGTAGCATTTTAAAGGAATTTCTCAGAAAATTCTATTTTTAGTAACCATGGCAACACCGTTCATCGAAATCAAAAACGGATGCACTATTCTATGTATCTAAGTGTAGTCTACTTGTGTGCCAAGTTATATTGAAATCAGACTAAAATTGTAGGAGGAGTAGCGTTTTGAAAAATTGTTTACAGACAGACCGACAGACAGACAGACAGACGGACGGACGCCGGACGCATTACTATCGCATAAGCTCTTCTGGTCTCTGACCAGTAGAGCTAAAAATTATCAGAATTGATGAATTATCACCAAATTATGTAACAGAACATATGATTTTACTAGTACATGAAAATATATAGAGTAGTTTCTTTAAAATCAAGCTGGATGCAACTTCAAGAAAAATCAGGTCAAGTTCAAAAGGAAAGGTCAAGGTTAAACCATTTTGATGTAGTTCAAAAGCACTCACCAAAATGTATCAGCATATAAGTTAAATCAAAAATATCATGATTAATTTCTTGAATGTGTGCAAAACACACTTGAATTAAGTGAAGTCAAGGTCAATGGAAAGGTCAGGGTAAAAAATATTGATACAATTCAATATACCTTTGACCTTTTTATCTCAAGCTCAATAGTGGCTTTTTAAGGCCATATGAGGTGATATTAAATTCATGGAATAAAGCCAAAAGAAAATTTATCATCTGGAAACTAGCTGTTTTTGCAATGTATGATTATTTTTTTTTACCTACACCTTTGACCTTTTGATTTCATGATTAAAAGGGTCTTCTTTAGACTGTCAGGAGGGTGTCTTCCCACTTAGCCAAAATTCTGAAAATGTTACAGGTGACTGGTTTTGGCTGATATTAATTACAGGTGACCTATAGTCTGTTGATTAACCACAAGAAAAAGGTTAAAATTTACTTATTAAATGCTTACATTGCAATGAATGGTAACTGAAATTAATATTTGAAATTATATACATGTATTTTAGATCTTTTTTTTTAATTTTGAATAAATTAATGCCATTTTTTCTAAATTCTTTTATTTAAATTAATTATTAAAAATGAAATAAAAGAAATATTTCTTAACTTTTTTTAATTTGTAGATGGTAAACGATTTGTATTCTTTTTTTATTTTCTATATTGTGAATTTTTTTAAATTTGATTTTTTAAAATTTTGTAAAAAATTTTAAGTGCCAATTTTATCATACTTTGTATCACAGATAGTTTAAAAATACATGTGAATGAAAGGTACGGTATTATAAATGTCTTTAAAATCTTGAATCTAATATGTACTGTAATCATGTGTTTAAACTTAAATGCAAATAATTTATTAAAATTAAATATCACATTAATGGAAAAACATGAAAAAGATGACGGATAAATTGATATGTAAATCGTTTATTTTCAAATAAACTTTTTAGAAATAAATATGCTTATATTAAAATATTTTGTTTGAAAAATATGTTAAAGCAAGATATTCTCTAATAGATACTCTATTTTATTATTCAAACATTTTTTTGTTCATTAAGAATTGGTTTGAACATATTTTATTGAATAAATACTGTACAATTGGTTTGAAAACAAGTTCTAACAACTTACGAGGTTCTCGCCATAAAATCCTACAACTGTCAGTATTTATACATGGGAAGAAGAAAAAAAATCTATTGATATAAGAATTAAATATAAGTTTTGCATGGACACTTTATGTATTTCTAGTAAACTATATAAATCAGATTATATTATATTTTTACCATCAATTAATTTTTTTATAGTACATGTATACAGTCATGTAATTCCTATGTAGTACAAATATTTCTGCAAAAGAACCTAAACTCAATTCTTTTTCTTTTCATTCTGAGTATATATCTCTTTATCGAAAAGATTTAATTGAGTAATGATCCAAATTCATTCAATAATTTTAGTGTATTGTCAAAAAAAAAATATCTGTAAATGGATGATTTAATTTTTTTCCCTCACTTTTCCTCAAGAAAATCGTTGTTTATTTTAAATTCTTTTTACATAAAACTTGATCCTAAGTTTTCCGTTTAAAAATGATTTTGATATAAATTTATCGATATGTATTTTAAAATAATTAATATGTAGAACCTGATTAATTAATAATTTTGTTATAAATCAAGTATTTATGATATGTATTTTGATATTGAACTTATACACCACAGGTAATAAGTACAGGTATTAAGCCTAAAACAGACTATACACAGGTGACCACTCAGGTGTGAATATCCCAATTTTGGCTAGATGGGAATAAGAAATTCAGAATTTTGGCTAAGTGGGAATAAACCGTCAGGAGTTGTGTCAAAAAATATATTTTTGAGATATATTGCTCAGAAATTATGTGCTATACAATATCAGAATAGAGGAATTTGTTACCTTTCCTTTCACATTTTGACCTCAAAATCAACAGGAGTCCTTTACAGGTCATAGGGAAATGTAATATATAAATATATATTTTCACAATGTATAACAAAGGATCTGGGAATTCTATTTGTGATGTATGTTTTTATTTTGACCTTAGACCTTTTGACCTCAAAATCAATAGGGTTCTGCTTTAGACCATACAAAGTTGTGTTAGAAAGTTGGATTGCAATCTCCAAATGCAATTTAATATATCACCCTAAAATGAAATGATAGCATAAGACAGTCTTATATACAGATGGACAGATAGACAAACCCAATGCTAAAAGTTTGGACTAAAAATATATTTAAATAGACCCACCTATGACTTATTGACTTACTTTTTAGTTTTCCCATGACTTTGTTTCTAGGTCCTTCATGCCATGTACATGTAGGACTAGCTTACAATGTTTATCATTGACTAAAAGATACAAAAACAGCAATCATTTGAATCACAAACACATCCTACAATTACAGTTTAAACTTTACTTTGACATTTGCTGGAAACATTCCAATTCATAACAAACATTTATGAAATGGAAAATCACTTTAAACAATATTGTTTGAACATGGTAACCCTTATGTACCATAAATGTTAATTAAAAGTACAAGCATCTAGCATAATCAGTGCCTATCTACATCCTTAGCAGAAGATGATAATTTTTATGTTCTAAAAAACTATGGTATTTAAGAATTTATATCTTTATCATAACTGCCTTTAGCATTTCTGCAAGTTTTTAATATGTTGGATATGTCAGATATCTTCAATGGTTCCCAGGTGTCTAAAAATCATTTGCATTTTTCTATGTGAAGATGGTAGAAAAACAGCAAAAAATGGTAGGTGGAACTCCACAGTGAATAAAATCTTCTGACCTTCAGGGCATGCAAATGATATCACTCCTATTGAGATTGGTAAAATGTCTCCCATGGCTGCCTCTATTTAAAGATGTTCATAAAATGTTTCCTTTTAAGTTTCTTTTCTGAGTAGAACCCTATCATGATCTGCACATCAGGAGTCCCACACAAAATGGAAAGGTGCAATGACATTACATTTCAATAATGATTGTACTTTAAAGCCAATAAAAGCTGATCTATGTAGGGAAATACTCAACCTGTCCACAGATGGTCATAATGACCTTGACCCCATTTTAACCCTATGCGACCCTGATGATGAAGACTGACATTTGTAGTTTAAAGTAAGTTTGTTCTAGGTCAGTAAATGATTTTATAATGCTTTCCATGCTGAATATTTTCTGCCCAACATATGGTAACAATCTGAGCCATGTCATCCTAGCCTTCTCACTGTTGAAAGAAAATCTTAAATAAACAGAGAAGTCACCTGCAGCTTTAAATCAAATGATAATTAAAATCAAAATAATATCACCAAGTCCATTAAAGTGAAATGATTAGATCAAAGAAGAATTTATCCTGAAAGTAATAAGCCACTGACATAGATTTGGCTCATTCCTCTGTTTTCTTCATCTGATTCCAGGGAGTTTGCCTCAGTCCCACTGATATATTTTAATTATTACATCATTACATCCACAATTACAATACAGCCTTGTGTTCCTCCAAATGAAGAGACCCTGCAGTTTAACAGCATTTCAAATAAACTTGGGAATTTCGTAAGTTTTCCGAAATAAACTGTTTACAACATAATAGAATTTAGGTTTTATTGAATTACATCATTATGCAGATGATTGTTTGGGCTTCTGCTAGGATAAATCATTTGTGTGTTTTTAGCAGCTCACTGTGTACTAATCAAAATTCCTGCAGGATTATACCCTGTATTACATAACAAACTCCGGAACTTCAACAGTTAAAAGATCAATGTATTGCCTAGACAACAAAGAACAATATCTTGACATAAGCGCAACTTCATATTTAATTTAAGCTTAAGAATCGACTGATTTTCCTCACTCGTCGAATTGAGACAAATTGAAGCAGCAAAAAGAAGCAGATTGACACTATTTCTCAATGATGGCTCTATGTCATGAATGGCTAGCATTAAAGCAGCTCTTACCCAGTAGCCAGTAATGGAAGACCAAGATTGTCATTAAAGCAAGAAACTGGAGATCCCTGTCATGCATAGTGCATGATTTAGTACCTAAAGCAGAGTAACTATTTCCTGTACTTCTCTAAGACCCAAGAAAAATTGACAATCTTTCAAAAATGTCCTATAAATTTGCCGATATCAAATATCTAGAGCTCTTTATTACCCAGCTCTTATGGTTTTATTATGTATGTATATTAGCCATAAATAACATAATGCGTGTCACATTCAAAGAATTTCCTCCAGTATTTGCAGAAGATGTGGGATATATTTAAATGTCTTGATCTTCACAAGCATTGATTTAAACGTGATGAACACAGAACGAACGAACAGACACTTGCAATTGCCTGCAGCAAGCACAGTTTTCGGAATATTGCTCATTTTGGTAGGAATTAGAACTTTATGAGGATTCTCATCAAAATAGATGGGGATATAATGGGTAGATGAAGCGTGGTCCAAATTCTGGCCAGCGTTGACACTAATCAATGGAGGAAATGTGAGAGTCTGACCAACAGCAGCTCTTCATTACTGTCCACCAGGGAAGAATGTCTTCAGACAGCCTGTGTCAAATTCTGGAATTCAATTAGAACCTTCATTGTCCTAGCCTCAGTCTATCCAAGACTGTCAATAGGAAAATGATCAATGAATTCAAAGGGCTAAGAGGCTAGAGCAAGGCAATATCAAAAGTGATGGTATTTTCGTAATAGATTAATGATTAATTAAATTCCCTGCCAATGGAAAGTATGATCGATGATTTTGGCATTTCTGAGAGAGCTCGGTGCCAAGTCAAGGCTCAAATTGGCAAGGAAAAGTTAAATAGGGAAGAACAGAGGAAAACAAAGGGTAAAATAACACAGTCTGATCTCAGTGAAAAATGATCCAGCAAAATCAAAACTTCTCACAATATTTCACATGATCCATAATTTTCTGCAGCAATATCATCCACAATCTCTCTAAATCTGCTGAGTGGTTGGATTCAGTTTAGAAAAAAAGCAAAAATTTTGAAGTTTTCTCTTGAAAAATGCATAATTGTTTTTCAAATAACTGGAGTTCATTGATTTTGACTAAATACATAAACCAGATCTAGGGAAGTGTCAGGGAATGCCTCTAGTATAACCAAGAGTGCAACAGAGTGCCAACATTAGCACGTCAAATTGGCACAGAGTGGCGGCTCTCTGTGCTCCAGGTCTCCCTTCCTCCAAATAAAAGACATGAAATTTGTATGATATTGCAAGCAGTTATTTATACCACACATTATTCAATATAAAAATACTGAAGATATCTCGCCATTCAGTCGACATTTTGTCTACATCTAACATTAAAAAAACGCTGAGGCGGAAAAACGGTCAGTGAGTTCGCATCAGATGGGGAAGTCACTTCCCCGAAATTACTTCACAAAAACAATACCATTTTTACCAAGTCCTGAAGTTTTATCGGGTTTTTACACTAAATCTTTAATGATGCTGAACAAGAAAGAATTCAATGCTGATGTCAGAATGCAAGAAACCAAGTCATGGTGCTGAGCTTGGAGAGCTTCTTCAGCACATAGATCTGCAACCATAGGGTGCAGCCGACTCTTCTGTGCCAGCAAACGAAATTCTACCCAGGAGAAATTTCCTGAAAAACTTTCTGGATGCAATGAACTTCAAAGAGGGTGAACATGCTTCTGGTAAAGTCGAGCATTATCTGAAAGTCTTTAAATTTTCATGAGTCAGTCTTGGCTGGAAATGATGGCTTGTGCAATTCCAGACAGCCCAACTGCAAATTTAACTAGACAGTTGATTTTTTGGCTTAATGAATATTAATGGAACAATGAGAACATTTGATGACGAATTTGACTTGTCACTATGAAAACATGAAAGGGATTGAACTCATCAAAATTCAAATTCTTGTCAGATTTACCGTTCAAATACATTTGATGTGATTGAAAAATAGGATGATCAATAATTTTATTTCTTTTTAAATCTGTGTTAATGATCTGTAGAAGTACGCAATAAAATGGGGCGACTGTTCAAAGTGAACAATGATTTTCACTGTATGTTGTTTTTCAAGCCTTTACTAATTATGCAAATTTATATGAAAAATCCATCATCTGAGGTATAAGTGGTTTATAATTTTATTAACACAGATTTTTTTTTATGTTCAAGGATGACTGACAAATCAAAATAGTTGAACTTTATTTTAGTGTAAATGTCCAAACATAAAAATTTCTGAAGCATAATTATTAAATTTGCTTTTATTCTTCAATTATGAATTTTTTGCGATACAAATAAAAAAAAATCATTAATTCATTAAAGAAAAAAATTGCTTCTAAATATAAAAGCATACCTAAAGCAGCAATGTTCTTGACTTAAAAACTATGTCTTTAATAATTCAATTCAATTCACATCAAAGGAAGCTAAATCAACTTATTGCTCTCATTGAATAATTGATAGTTCACAAAAACTAAGATGAATTTTCAGTGCTTTCACCAATATGTAGGAATTTTATTAATTACAACCTGGATATGTGATCTAAAGAAATATCTTTGAGGTTACAGAGTTCTTCCTGAATGGCACCCACCAAGAGGTTTCTGAAGTTATCTTGACAGAATTCCTCATCCTATTTAACCAAATTAATTAATGTAATCAAATCCAAGAAATGCAAAGGTCAAGGTGAAGAAAAAAAAGATCAAGATCCTGTAACTGACATATTATTTTATTTCTTAAACTCATACTTATCTAAGGGAGGTGTGATCCTTCATAAATTTCCATACAAATGAGATATCCTGAAATAACAAAATGCAGGGTCAAAAGAAGAAGAAGTGTCAAGGTCACTACTGGTATTTTCTTGGGACACTTTTACTATCAAAATGCATTTGTATTTGAAACAAGAAGAAAAAGGAAGACAGATATATGTACGTTATTGACAAAACCTTCAAACAAATTAACGAAGAGAAAAAATATATATATTCATTACAATTTCGATTTTACCAAGCTGTTTTCCACTTTTAAATAATTCACCATAACTCACATAAAACCACCATAAAACCACGTCTGTCACACCTATGAAATGGTATTAAAAAGTTATCACCCTTTAAAACTCCTTCCAGCTGTGCTGATTGTACTAAATGTCAGCCATCTACCCCCAGAAGACCACATGACTGTCAGATTGCCCCCACACCCAGTAATGTGAGTACAGTACAATCTTCAGGGACCACACAAACTGCTGCAGGTCGGGGGATTTCAACACAGGTAAAACAATCACCTGGTCCAACAGATGGTTGGCTTACACAGAAGTGGGCAGGTTTTCTGTTTACAGAATCTTTGTTATTACCATCAGACAAAATTTACATGTACCATTTGTTGTTTTCTAATTAGCCAAGTTCAATACTAAAAGCTCTCCTCCTTAAATTAGCATAACTACTAGCTGGCATTTGGTGCTTTAATCCATTTCCTTATCAATGACTGAAAATACAAACAAGGATAATGAAACTGTATTTACTCTTTAATTGTTAAATCAAAATGGGATGATGATTATAACATTGTTTGCAATCAATTGTTGAAGACAAATGAGACTGAATCTTCATATTGCAGACCTTGGGCAATATGTATAAAATACAATTTCGAAACATTTGTTGGCCGCATAACATTAACTACACAGGTGTAATATGCATCTAGTGGTGCATTACATAAAAGCAACAGTATTGAAATCCATATTGTCCTCTTAGAAATAAAGAAGAAAATGAAGAAGTCTCTGGCAACTCAAGAGTCAGGCACTTTAACTCTTGAGTAAATGTTACAGAACAGCATTAGAACAATGTGCAGTGCTTCTCCTGCAGAGAAGCTTCTTCTGTCTCAGCAGCCCATTACATGATAGGAGGTTCATCTTAAAATAAACTGTCAGTCTAAAAGCTTTTATACTGGAGTCAACAATAGATACCTGGGGAAGATTTCTTGGTACAGGCAATACTAAATGAAAATAATTTAATAGACACTATCATGACCTCATAGGGATTTATCGTATTTATGTATATTTTTCACAGCTTATGAGCTGAAAATATATTTACTAATGCATGTATAGGTCTTGTTTTACTTCTAAGGTTAAAGTCCCTCCCTCATAAATAATTCTGCTTATGGAGTAGTTTAAATCCAGTAATTCTAAGCACTAAATAGCAATGAGGTGACAAAGTATCAGCAACTATTGTTTCTTTATGATATACTTTATCAATTATTAATTCCAGAACTTTGTGAATGTCAGAGTTATTATTTGAGGTGTTACCAAGAACAATACTCAGCTTCAGAAATGCAAAACATATTCCAAATATGTGACACAGCTTTTTGACATACAATAAAAACACTTGAATTTTCCATTAACCAATGGCATATACAAATTGCTCTAGTCTTTTGAAAATATGAATCCTTAATCACCCAGTATAAAACTCTTCTTATGTTTCCAAAATGGTTCTTAAGTACCATGATCTATAATTAAAGAACTTCCATGGAATCAATATGGGCTGTCCAGAAAAACTATTTCTGTGAGTTCTGAAGTTTTTATGACATCTGTTTAGGAGCATACAATATTGCTTTGTTTTACACAGACCCTCCATTAAACCCTCCCTTGATGTGACCCTGGTTGACAGTTAAAGTCCTGACTCATTCTTCCAAAGATCCCGATAATTTTAAAAATCCAAATGCAACTGACTCAAATATGAACCTACTTCTGCAAGAATGTTCACTTACTGAGTTGAAATCGTGACATATCTGTGATAAGGCTAATTTTCCATTAGCAATGGGATAAAGGTTTTTTTGGTTTTGCAATAACTTTGAGCTGTTAGGGCTACAATAAGATTTGATATGACATTCCCCTTTAGGGTGCACTTACAGATGCACTGGAATGCGCTTTGTGCAATCCATGTGGTGGAATTAAGGGGCTCCTTACATTACACATGGTTAAGTTTATCACTTGAGAGATAAAGTGGGTCATAATATTTCTATTTGTTGTAACTAAAGAGGAAACTGAAGTTTTAGAAATTTAGTCATGATCTATTACTGAAGATAAGCTTACTTCAAACATTTAATGTACTTCAGATCTAAAAGCATAGATGCATTTTTATGAATCAAATTCACACCAAATTTTAAGTGACAAGCAAATGTAACAATTTTATCCTAAAAATTGCCATTTATTATAAGCCTAATTAGTTTATAACATATTTAGAGATAACTAAATATCGTTGACACCATTTTGAATTACTTGACTTTTATTTTCAGGATTGTCAGGGCCATCCCTAAAAATTGTATCAATTTAAAGAGTTGGTCACTAAAAATTCATGACATACATACAATATTTGAAGCCATTTTCAATATTTTTTTGGAAATACATGTAAAAGACAATGACTAATTTTTTGTTTTTACACAATAAAACAAAACTGAAGGGTGTGATTACTTCAATGTATTACTCTTTTGTATAATTAATTCTCTTCATCATTCTTAAATTCACTTTTTAAAATATCAAGTATAGTGTTTAAAATATTGCAGCTGCTTTGGAAATACCACACCTAACAAACATATTGCAACACAATCAGCATTTGTATCTGATATGTAATGTATTACATGTAAACAAATCTGATACATTGTTACATATAGATTTGACTTGAAAATTCTTTTAGAACATTGTACTGTTGAGCAAAAGTGTCATCTCAAATGTTTATAAAACTCTGAGCAGCAGCTGCAGATTGAGAAAATATTACGTGGGATATGCTGAAAATGTTCAGAGAAACGTCAGTCACTGGTTTGAATGTACTTTAAAAAAGACAATTACTAGGTCATCATGAAAGAATTGCGTTGCCAAACCCAGATAATTTTAGAACAATTTTAAAGATATGTTTGACAGTCCTATGATCCTGTACTTGACCAGGTCTAATATTAAGCTGTCACACACCTCTCAGTGGTCGACAAATACCTGTTATTACGGAACAGAAGCCTGCATTCTGGGAAGATCCTGCACAACGTTTGAATCAGAATACATCATTTGTAATTTAAAGAGTTAATTTGAAGAGTTGAAATGTTAAAGTGCCTTTATATGACCCAGAAAATAATGCAGTGATGTATATTACCATGGATTTGGGGATTAAATTACAGGTTGAAGCAAACAGCTAGGGTTAGAAAGTCGTAAAAATATCCAGGCTCCCCCAACTGTCGCCAAACAAGGAATAAAACCTTATTCTATTTCTCAGGACAGAAACAGGGGGAAATAAAATGACATTGTCTTTAATAGAGCTCCCATAATATTTAGAACTCAAACAACTTTTAATGTTTTAGACATGCAGTCCAATCTTTGTCATCTCATTAATACTTTAATTAGAATTATTTAAACTACTTAACTGTTGATATGTACTCTTCTAACTCTTTGTGGAAATAACAATTATTTTATTGTTAAAAAACATTTAAAACAACTAAAAAAAACAATAAAACTATGTATATAAATATCTGACAATGCCTTGAAAAAGTCATGACTAGGTATACACAAAAATAACCAAAGAAAGATTGCTATTTGCATTTTTTAAACAAGTTCATAAAGTTTCTGCCGTTCTTTTCTGAGCCTGATTGACAGGGTCGTAACCTTGAGAAAATCGGAGACCTCTTCATTCCCCGGGTCAATGCACATGTCAGAGGATATTCAGCCATATTGATTGAATCCCACCCGAGAGTTAGGAAGCACAGCAAACATGACTTCTGCATTTTCTATCTCCATTATCATAAGTTGATATCAATGTTCTGTTCGGTACCTCACTAGGATCAGAGTAATTACCAATAACATGCACTTTCAAACTATTTTCAAAATATTATTCATATTATTTCAGGCTGAGTGGATGTACACAAATAATCCTGGTAAAAGAACTATAATACATAATACACAGCATATGGAAGCCAATTAATGTTGTAAAGGTTTGATCAATACTATCACAATCCTTCATATTAATTGGGTTTTTTTCTCTTTTTCATATATACCTGGTACTACATTCAAAAGAAATTTCAAAGTGACTCGATAAACTGATTTTTTTATGTATAGTTTTCATTTAGGGATGGGTGAGGGGTGGAGGTTGCATGAACTTCAAATCAATTTTAAAAAATACCTCCTACATATGTATTTATTTTTCTGTCTAAGTCAGTGGTGCATGGTGTGTGTGTGTGTGGGGGGGGGGCTATTGTAAAGTCACATGTATATAGAGATAAATTAAGATCGATCTGCTCAACATTTTTTTAGGGGGGGGGAGTCTTTCATAAACATTAATAAATTTAAGATACTCATGAAAACATTTGCACATAAAAAATTCATTTTTTCTAATTAAAAAATCTGACAGTTTCCTGCCTTTTTTAAAATGACTCAAATTCCTTTCATTTAACAAAATAATAGGAAATTTTAAGTTTTTTTTTTTTTTTTTTTTTTTTTACAAATTCTCATTCAAGGCCTCAAATATACACCCAACCTGATATGAGTAAGAATTGTATTCTATATATCTTTGTGAAGAACACAGGGCTAAATAAGGCTCTGGCCTCATTTAGATAAAATATATATTTATCTAACATTAACCCAACTCTCTCTCTTTTCAATTTTTTAAAAACATTAAAAATTGAAACCAAAGTTTGAGGGCAATTAATTCCATCCGAATGTTTTGCCGAAATTGTGTCTTGACATTGCATCTTCTTCAAGATAAACCCCCAGTTTGAAATTCCTTCAGGTTGTTACAAAACTGCAAGATTAATTACACTGAAAAAATAACGAGACTACACAGAGAAATTCAGTCGCATTCAAAGATAAATAAATTCTCCTGCTTTGTAATTGCCAATAAACATGTAAATTATACATCCAATTGTTCTGCATGGTTTAGGATTAGAGTGCAATACTGGGATGACTAGCATTCTTTTCCTCCTTCTAATGACCTCCAGTCCCATCACACCTGATGTACAGAAAGTAAATGTGGAGACCTTATTCATACCATCCATGATGAGCATACTAAAAGCCTTTAAAAGCCCATCAAAATTCATTACTACATCAGGTCTCTCCAATCTCAGTCTCCCTAGCCAGGGCAACAAAAACCCAATTAACGAATTCTCCCTGAGAAGTGAGAACAAGTGCTCTTATTAAAAGCTTATTCATGTGGGACTGGAGATTCTATCAGATTTCCCCTGGACAGTTTTTTTTTTCAATCAGTCCTCTATAAAATTAGGCACTAGTGGACCATTACACTGGGTGGTAGTCATTCCTTCCTCCAACTCAACCACCATGTGAGGACGTGCACATATCCCACTCCATGCTTAATTAATTTCTTAATTAATGTACTGATTGCTCTGTGAAAGGTATGTCACCGATATTCTAAAACATTTGCTTTAACCAAGAACAACATGCAGGAAAGATTAAAAAAAATCTCTCTTTCATTCAAAATTATCTATTTAATCTGAATTTAGAAGGAAAATCAAAAGGAATAATTATCCTTTCATCTTCCAATAACAAGAAAAGCTTTAAATGCTGATGCAAAAAAAAAAAAAAAAAATTAAAAGCTAGTTTCAAAAAAAAATCTGTAAAATCCCTTTAAATGCTTATCAAACCAATCTGCAATTATCAAATTAAATATCTGAACTTGCCATGTTTAACAGGTTTACTCTGGCATTAAATTTTTATTCAGTAACTGGATGAAATACCTGATTGTCTAGTTCCCTTCCCCCTTCAGTACCACAAGGTCACTGGATTCAGACTTTGACAGATACCTTGCACTGCCTGCTGCATGTTAGGGACCCCTTCTCTTTAGCCTTTTCTTTTCCAATAACTGCATTATACATTCTTTTCTTCTTTAGATGATTGCTATCTCTTCATTTTTCACCACTCCTTGCTTCCTAAAGGTAACCCCTGTTAAGGAAAATACAAATAATTAACTACAGATAAAAATCTCTCCCTCTCAATTTAAATGAAAAGCAGGTATTAACCAAAAACAGGGGACTAGTTCACTGAATGATAATCATTTAGTATCCAGCTAATTATTCAATACATTGCCAGCTATTATGGTATTATTTAAACACTGAAAATTATTTATTCTTTTGGTCATATGTTCATATTTTTTGTAAAGGGACAGCTAGCCCTCCTTTTTTTTATCTTCAGACACCTGCTTATTTGGCTAAAGAGAGTAAATGTAGGTACCGGTATATGTAATTTCTACATGTGCATATGTACGAAATTCTGCAATGAGCTAACAACATATGTCCATTTTATAAAAACAAACTTACTTTCACAATTGGGATTACATAAGATCTAAGAGTGTTTATATAATGCATTCAGATTCTGTGGTGAACAAATTATTTGATTCACACAAACTTGAATTATCATACACTCAATTTGTCTCCTCAAAATTTGCTTTTTCAATCCTTGTCTTATTTCTCCTTCCAGCAAATGGAAGACTAAATTGAATACTTTAATGAAAAATTTCAGACTCATTTGCCAAAGTTTGCATGACTTCAATTCATTTCAAAAAGAGACAATCTTTCCTATATATCAATTTTGGTTGCAATAGCTACAAGTTTTTGATATCAATTGTAGATGCCCTTATCAATTTTTTTTTATCATAAAAACAACTCGAAACAATTTTAATCATCAAGACATTTAAACAATCTTTCTATTTACTAATGAATTTTTGTCTATATATCAGTAATGTTTCATCTTATTTTTCAGAACAACTCCATAAAAGAATTTAAAGTTTTTATTTTTTAATGTGGCAAACTTACTTCATGTCTAGAGGACATATCATTCATCTGTTAATTGATATTTTATGGAGAAAAAAAATCTCAGACACAAACTTATTTTTATACAGTTTTCAATTTATCTAATTGAAAATAAAGAAAATAAAATCTCTTTCTTGATTAATTTCTTTCATGCATAAAATAATATTCATTATAATCAGCTTTTCTGAAATTTTATCAATTCTGGTCTATGAAATTGAAGCTTAACAAAATCACATGTACTTCACAAAAAATAGATTTAAATAGACAATTGATAATGTACCGGTAACCACAAAGTTTCAGTGTATAAATCTACTACCTATCAAAATAAGTACAATGGGGAGAAATCATTTATATGAATCTTCATACTTTTGGTTCTTTGATTAGGCTTCCTATGAAAGTTGAAGTCTCAGCTTTAAGCTTTAGAGGTATAACATATAAGCTTCCAACTGAAATAATTCAAAAGAGACAATTATAATAAATACAATGTACACTGATGGTGTTGGACAGTGCACTGAAACAATGTCCTTTATTTGTATCTAGACTGGAGACCGAAAATGAGTTTTCTTCAGACTTTCTTAATCATTATGTCATATGGAACCATAACTATGGGTCCCTAATGATTACTGTAGGAAAAGTGTCATATATCTATATCACATTTAGCAGTGTCTCCTGAAGCTTCAGGAAGTAACCAGACAATAAAATATTACTCTGGGGGAATTTATTAACACTGTCAGAGGTATAATGTTCAGTTTATTGATAATAAGTATGAATTTTTACTCCCTCATTCCGGTTTTCACATCTATTAATAGTGTTTCTTCAGCTGATCCAGACAATTGATCATGTGATGTTTCCCATGATCCCTCACTCTGGATCGTCCTGGCAACCATAACACCTCCACTGTCTCTTTCACACTTAGTATGTCCCTAGCAATGTTTCCAAGTCTGGTAAACTGAAAACAAGATAATAAGAAAAATAAATAAAGTTCAAACAAAATTATTTGAGTTCATGGGAAAATATGGATAATCATCAAATATTTTCTGTGCTCAACATTCTGTCCAGATGTTCATTGAAAAAAATCTAAGGGAAAAATAGTTTTTTTCATTTGATTTTTAATTATCGCTAAATTTTGTGGCAGAATTCCAAAGTCAGCATGCTTTTCATCAAACCTCCAGAAAATTTACAGTGGAAACATATTGTACACTATCTGCTATGATACAACATATTTTGTTCCTCCCTTAATGAGGAAAAAATGTCAAATAACTGTACAACTTCTGTTTTTCATGTCCCTCAGAAGAAGGATCACTTACCATTTAATTTATTTTCTTTGCATTCACAGACTGAAGTGCACCATCAGCACAGTCAAACATGCAGATGCTTGTGAAACTGACACTAGTTCTGGAAGAAACCGACACCCCTGTACTTGAAGAATGAGGGCTCACATTGGCATATCTGTCAGAGACTTCAGACATTAATAACAAACTTTTTTCAATATTATTATAGCAATTTGTGAACTACTTACAGGTTGCATAACTAAACATGGTTTTTATATTCTAATCTAATCTAATGATAGTTTTTGAAGGGAAGTAACTCCAACATGATAAATGATGTGTACACAATGAGCATACACTGTAAATGTGCATACTATGACGTGCATCACTAATTTTATAAGAAAAAAATGTACATACTGGGCATGGTTGAACAGATATGAATAAGAATTACTTAACACAAGAACATTTTGAGGTTCTTAATCTGGGTTCTGGCTGTAATGTCCTTCCTGGTTCCTATCTATGAGATGTTCATGTGGATCCTGACTGTAATGTCTAAAGTTTCTGGCTCCTTGCTATAAAGACATTTAGGTTGGTCCTGGCTGTAATATCTTTTCTGGTTCCCAGCTGTTAGACCTTTATCTGTGTCTTTGCTGTAATGTGGTTCTTAGTTGCAAGGTCTTTATCTTGGATCTGGTTTTAATTCAACTGTAACTTGTAAAGACCAATATTTTCAGAATCACTGAATATCACCAAGTAACTACAATGCACAAACAATGTATAACATAGTAGTATATTTTTTTCAAAGGTCTGATATTGTATATTATTTCAAAACCTTACTAAATCAGTAAATGAGAAAAAATGTTCCGATTTAATCTTCAATTAAGAAACACAAAACAAAATAAATAGGTAAAGCCACATTCCCCCTAATGGATGACCCCCTGATGATAACTACAGAAAAAGCAATCAGAAAAGCTGAGGAAGGGGATCTCATAGGAACACTGGGGATAGGTTTTTCATTAGTTTCAAATCTCCTTAGGGCTCGGGTATAAACACTTTAACATCAATATAAACAGCAGAGATGGAAGCTTACTGTTTAGAACACTTAAACATTTAAACCAATAATAGTTTAATGTAAACTTTTTTTCCATCTCATGTCAGATCCATAGAACATTTGAAAAAAAAAATGTGTTACTCATTGAAAATCTGGTTTTCTTTCAACATACAATTTTATTGTATAACCATCAAGGCCATATTTGATATAGAATTTTATGTATTAAGAACATCCTTTATTTGTGATCAATACATCACAATTTTGTAAATTACAATCATTTATTATATCCAGTAAAAGAATATACATAATTTCTTTAACTTAAAAATTGTCAATTATTGGAATTTTACTGAGAATTTAAATAGTGTAACAAACTTTAGGCTCTTTTTCATAAGATTTCTGGGCAAAGTGCAATGATGCCCAAAAGTCCCTGCACTATACCAGAAGAAGAAGAAGAAAGTAACAGAATGGTGGATGAAAGGATTATTTTTCATAGATTGCTTACTACTACTAGAGAATCTGGAGAATATCACATCCAATTTTAGTCTGAAATATCTGACGTTTTCCAGGCTTTTTTCGCGATTTTGATATTTTTCATGCCAGGTTTTCCTGGTTTTACTGGCACGTAAAATATCAAAATCGTAAAAACCTTGGAAAATGTCAGATATTTCGGACTAATACAACTTCTGACTGACCATTTCATTTTTTTTTTTTCAGATCAGCAAGCTACACTTTACTCGGATGGCTCAGTCTATCCCAAAAGCACGGGTCCAACTGACAAAACGGGTGAAATTCTTATTGGTCTGATGCACTGACTAGTAAAATTGATCCGTTTGTCCGAGATTTGTTTGTTTTGGTCGGGTTTTAAATTATATATTTCCTATTTCATCATATAGACGCTTTAACTAATACCAAAACACATTATTAAAAACGTTTTGTTGATTTTGAAATTGTGTTAAATGTCCTGTGGAAATTTTTCTTTTTCGTGAAGACTGGGATGCGTTTTGCTTTTAAGTGCTGTGTTTCCAGTTTGTATGCTAGAATAGAGCAATCCAATCATACTGCAGTATTACATACCCAATCTTTTTGTCAGTTTTTGCTCTTGGTCTGTTTCTCTCTTTTGGATCATTCGAAAAAGACCTGTGTCTGCGACTTGTGATCTAACATTTATGTATACCGATCCCGACGCTTTAACTAATACCAAAACACATTATTAAAAACGTTTTGTTGATTTTGAAATTGTGTTAAATGTCCTGTGGAAATTTTTCTTTTTCGTGAAGACTGGGATGCGTTTTGCTTTTAAGTGCTGTGTTTCCAGTTTGTATGCTAGAATAGAGCAATCCAATCATACTGCAGTATTACATACCCAATCTTTTTGTCAGTTTTTGCTCTTGGTATATATCTCTCTATATATTCGAAAAAGACCTGTGTCTGCGACTTGTGATCTAACATTTATGTATACCGATCCCGACTTTTAAACATGTTATAATTACGAAAACTAATGAAATCCGAAATTCATTCAAATTTGGTTGGTTGGGTGCAAATACCAAAATCAAAATATAAAAATATTAATATAGATTTAAAGAATAACAATCACTAGCTTATTAATAACTTATGGAGCACATTAAGGGGTGGGGGAGGAGGTTCGCTTAGACTGTGAGTGATAGACTTTGACAGGTTTGTTGAATATCGGCTCTGTCGATGACTTCTAATCGCTGGAAGGTAAGCGGGGTCTATATGCTTTATTATTATCTATTTTTTAAACAATAATTAAAAAAAAAATACATTGAGATGTTCATAGTTTCAGGGGATGCGTGTTTCATTCATTTTCCTTACATATTTTTCTTTTTTTTCTTTTTCTATCTAGTAAAGACCATACTTGGTTCCTGTTGTCAGTGAATTGATTAACAGTGATAAAACAAGTTCAAAAGAACGAAAATCATGGCGTTGGGAACACGTTGAACCGTATAGCCGAGTGTCAGTGTTCCGATTTGCTTCACATTCGTCTTCATTTATCAATTCTATTCAATATGTTCCCACACAATAAAACGGGAAAGGGAGAATGAATATCAGCAAAATTTCAGCGTCATGCATATTTGAAAAAAAAAAATTGAAAAAAAATTGCAGTATTGAATCTAAATTTATATATAGGTCTTGTCTGGGTTTTCCAAAAACGTTAATCGAACAAATCCTAATCACTTCCCACGAACAACTTGTGATCTGCAAAACTCATTTATCAAATCTTATATATACCGTGATTAGAGAAATGTTTGCCTCAATTTTTATTCGATGTTATGTCGTGAAGATAAATGCTTCTCTGTCACGGGGTGTAAAAAGAGCGGGAAATTGCGATACGTCTGGACGTGGTGTCGCAGATTTCAGTAAATTCTCTCATTATTGTTCCGGGGGCCTCACTCAATCCAAGTGTTTTTCTAGTCCACAAATTGTGAGATATTGCAAATCAATATACTAGATCCAATATAGTCACCACGAGATGGGACATTAGTCTCATTCCACTAAACTCATTTCAAGTTCCGGTAAATTCTCGTCTTTCGTCATCATGGTTTCTTTATTTATCCGCTATTGAAGGCACTTGATGTTGGAACATTTCGCTATACTGATATTCTTGGACTTTCAATTTACTTGATATTTTTAAGGTGTCAAATTTAGAATTCAAAGAAGACAATTTCGAAAAATGTATTTGAAGATATATATGGTCAAAATATTCCTACACTTGTCGTATTGCAACTTTTTAATATACCTGGTGATAAAGAAATATTTTAAAAAATAATTTGAGCATATCATAATTTCTGTTTTTACTACATATGAGATTCAGACAAGTGTTGTGTGAAACTTCCTTTTTTTAATCACTACTGAAATTTGTATTTCTTACATATGTATAGATGTATCTGTATAAGATATTTGTACCCCAAAACATAAACTGAAATAGTCAAATCAAATTATTTCCCTTAAAAACTCTCTCTCTCTCTCTCTCTCTCTCTCTCTCTCTCTCTCTCTCTCTCTCTCTCTCACGTTTCAATTTAGATTTGCAATTTTTTTAAAATGTTTTTATTAATGCAATAAGAATGTGATTTGGGAACAGAGATTATAGTTTATGAATGAATGAATAAATGAGGATTTTCCAACGTCATCGTAGAATACGTATTTTAAACTAATATTAACTCAATAATCTTGGATCGGATATCAATTAACAAATGAAAATATGCGAATAGATCATTTATTTATATGCGAATAAATCATTTATTTGAAAAATAACAAACTTGAAAATAATAATGGTGTAAAAGTAAACATGAAATTGTCATATTACAGAAGCTTATGGATTTGTGCAGGTTTTAGCACGTGCACTAATTACTAGTATATAAAAAAAATGTAAAAAGGTCTTTTAAAAATCGATAGGCAGATGGTTTTTAACAAAATTAAAATCAAGACCTAAAGAAGTTAATTTTTTATGAAAATGCCCATCGACCTTTACCATTGATCATTTCTGGACAATGTTTTACGTCAAAGTACTATATATAGTATAAGTGCGCACAAACTGCTGTATATGTATGAAACGATCCTAAGCCTTTGTGTGTTTAATGTGCTGTGTACTATTTCTTATTGTAAGTTATCCCAATCACTGCATAAACCAAACCAGAACAGTTATGTCAATAAAATCTAAAAATCCGTAAGCCAAATTCAGAGAGAGAGAGAGAGAGAGAGAGAGAATCTACACACTTTCACATATAGATCATATCACCGTTTTTCTGAACTTGGGAAAACAAAATTTGGATGCTTTTAACTTTTCTTTACTCATACACATACCATGTATTAGTCGAATTCTGTTCTTTTGAGATTGTTTTTGAAATAGCAGAACAGTAGACGTCACAGTGGCTTAAGGTAATTCCACCCTGCTATGATGTCACAGGTTTTTGCAAAAACTGTAATTAGTTTAAATTCATACCTAATAGAACAATATCTCTTGAAAGAATGCTTTACAATAGGTGTAATGTTAAATATTGTTAAGTTAAAGAATTTAAAAAATGCATATTTTCTATATTTAATCAATCATTATGGAACGCCATAGCTGCCTTAAGGTATGGTACATAATGTTACATGGTGTGTTCTATATAATAAAGGGTTGAATTAATATAATAAATGGTCTCCACTTCTTGTTAAAGGGTGAAGCGCATATAATACATGGTGTGTTTAATATAATAAAGGGTCGGTTCTTTATGTTAAATGATCACCATTCCATGTTAAAGGGCGAAGCGCACATAATACAAGGTCGCCGCTACTAGTTATAGGGTGAAGTATACAAATTAAATGGTGCATTCGATATAATAAAGGGTGGAATTAATATGTTAAATGGTCGCCGCTACTAGTTATAGGGTGAAGTATACAAATTAAATGGTGCATTCGATATAATAACGGGTCGGTTTAATATGTTAAATGGTCGCCGCTACTTATTAAAGGGTTAAGTATTTAAATTAAATGGTGCATTCGATATAATAACGGGTCGGTTTAATATGTTAAATGGTCGCCGCTACTAGTTATAGGGTGAAGTATACAAATTAAATGGTGCATTCGATATAATAAAGGGTGGAATTAATATGTTTCATGGTCGCCGCTACTTGTTATAGGGTGAAGTATACAAATTAAATGGTGCATTCGATATAATAACGGGTCGGTTTAATATGTTAAATGGTCGCCGCTACTTATTAAAGGGTTAAGTATATAAATTAAATGGTGCATTCGATATAATAACGGGTCGGTTTAATATGTTAAATGGTCGCCGCTACTAGTTATAGGGTGAAGTATACAAATTAAATGGTGCATTCGATATAATAACGGGTCGGTTTAATATGTTAAATGGTCGCTGCTACTAGTTACAGGGTGAAGTATACAAATTAAATGGTGCATTCGATATAATAAAGGGTCGGTTTGTCATGTTAAATGGTCACTGCTACCTTTTATAGGTTGAAATATACAAAAAGGGGTAAAGATGTGTCAAATTGTGTAGCTAATTTTACATAGTTTCAAAAGAAAAAAAAAAGCAAACAATAAAAATAGAAAAAATAAACAAGCAAACAACCCCCACCCCCATTACATCTCAGAATAAGTAAATTTAATCTGAAACAATAAAATATCAAGATATCTATGTAAGTCTGTGGTACGAGGGGGAAAGTGCACTCTTTGATTTTTTCATTCCAATGCCCCCCCCCCCACTTTTTGTTGCAGCTTGGTTGAAGTAAAGTTTGTCTCACTTTAAAGTATTTAATTAAGAATATTTCGAAAAAGTTAGAGAAAGATCCTAAACCCCCAATAGTTTTTCAAATTTAAGACTGTAAATTATTGACGGCTTTCAATTTTTACCCCCCTCCCTTCATTAACCGTACGGCAAAAAGAGAAGTAACACTCATGAGAGGTGCGCCCCCCCCCCCGGAAATAGTTTTTTCACATTTGAAAAACAGTTTTGTGGGGGGGGGGGTGTTTTTGTTTTTGTTTTTTTTTTTTTTTTTGCTTGTCAAGAGATGTCAGGAATGAATGTTTATTTTACTGGGGTGGACCCCTCCCTTGGAAAAAAAATTCCTGAACCGCATCCGCGCCTGACACTAAGCTCTCCCTCCCCTATCATTAGCCTTTTTTTGCAATCGTACTTGATAGATTTACACATTTAAAAATACGAGACATTTTTGTTCCATCAGCCAGTTCTACACAGGATAAGTTCGTCCCATTTTCTTTGCAAAATTTCACCCGGATTACTCATTCTTAATACCTTTCTTCCTTTTTTATCTTTAAATAAGAATACTAAAGGAGAACTGTGTCATTGAAATCCCTCTCTAACACCAGTTAATTAATTTATCATAGCTAAAATTTAATTTGCGTTTTTTGAAACCATGCATGTAAAATTAGCTGAACAATGCATGAAAATTGTACTTGACGCATTTTTAATGTGTTATTTAAATTATTTTAAATATTTATTACGTGCCTTTTATCCTATTACAAGTAGCAGTAAACATGGAAAACCAACCATTTACTTTGTAGAACAGACCATTTATCTACCATTGACTCTAAAACAAGTAGCGGTGACCATTTAACATATTAAACCGACCCGTTATTATATCGAATGCACCATTTAATTTGTATACTTCACCCTATAACTAGTAGCGGCGACCATTTAACATATAAAACCGACCCGTTATTATATCGAATGCACCATTTAATTTGTATACTTCACCCTATAACTAGTAGCGGCGACCATTTAACATATTAAACCGACCTGTTATTATATCGAATGCACCATTTAATTTGTATACTTCACCCTATAACTAGTAGCGGCGACCATTTAACATATTAAACCGACCTGTTATTATATCGAATGCACCATTTAATTTGTATACTTCACCCTATAACTAGTAGCGGCGACCATTTAACATATTAAACCGACCCGTTATTATATCGAATGCACCATTTAATTTGTATACTTCACCCTATAACTAGTAGAGGTGACCATTTAACATATTAAACCGACCTGTTATTATATCGAATGCACCATTTAATTTGTATACTTCACCCTATAACAAGTAGCGGCGACCATTTAACATATTAAATCGACCCGTTATTATATCGAATGCACCATTTAATTTGTATACTTCACCCTATAACTAGTAGCGGCGACCATTTAACATATTAAACCGACCCGTTATTATATCGAATGCACCATTTAATTTGTATACTTCACCTTATCACTAGTAGCGGCGACCATTTAACATATTAAACCGACCCGTTATTATATCGAATGCACCATTTAATTTGTATACTTCACCCCATAACAAGTAGCGGCGACCATTTAACATAGTAAACAGATCCTTTATTATATCGAATGCACCATTTATACACCTATCACCCGATAACAAGAAGTGGTGACCATATAACACATTAAACTGACCCTTTATTATATTATACATACCATTTATAATGTATCTTTCACTGTATAACAAGGAGTGGTGACCATTCAACATAAAGAACCGACCTTTTATTATATTGAACACACTATGTATTATGTGCGCTTCACCCTTTAACAAGGAGTGATGACCCTTTATTATATTGATTCAACCCTTTATTATATGGAACACACCATGTAACATTATGTACCATACCTTAAGGCAGCTATGGCGTTCCATAAATCATTCAATCTTTAAAAAAATGTTGACAAGGGCAATAACTCTTCTAAGGTCTCTTCATTCAGGCATTTGCTATATTGTTAGAGAGAGAGAGAGAGAAAAGAGAGAGAGAGAGAGAGAGAGGAACAGAGATCAGAATTTTGCATTTTAACCAGTTTTTACAAATTTTTCATAATACTGTTTACAAAAAATGTGCAATTTCTTGATGTTGACACACACTTCTGTTTATTTATGTTTCGCATCTTAAATAATATGGTGACCTATACATTTTTTGCAATAATTGGAAAGTTTAAAGTATATTAAATGAAAATAAATGCAGTTTTTGTCCTTTGAACCTATAAAATTGTGAGGGTGGAATCACCTTAACTCTATATCTACCCACAGATACTTGTTCTATCAACCCCAGCAGCTGTATGCACTTTCATTATGTCTATCATAATGTATCACATATCTCAAACAACATCAGACTCATTCAAACGAAGTCAATGATCAATGTATTTTGCTCACAGAGTTCTTTTCTAACCTAAATGTTTAAATGCACTTAAACAACAGCTTAATAAAATTTACATAAAAATTCTTTAGCAAATAACAAAGTGAAAAGATTTTCAAATTTGGCTTTAAAAAAAAACCGGTGAAGTTTTGCCGGACATTGGAATAATGAAATATAAGTGCTAGCTTTCATTCATCTTTTTTCGGCTGTCAAAAACGAGGCATGCTCCAGAGGAAATGATTAATGACCACGGGGCAGACGTGGATTTGCGCGCGCTAGGCAGACGATCAGATACATATCTTCTGCTTGTTCCCAAGCAGATTAAAGAAAGGATCAAGATTCCCTTTCATGCATGGCAAATAAAACGATTCTCCGCTACGTTGCTTCATTTTAAATCTATTTGGATTAATAGCAGACATGGTTAGCTGTATATAAAATTATCCAGCTTTCCATTTTCACCCATCGATCCTGAAGTTTATTTTTCCGTTATCCTAATCAAAATCCGTAATGTCGTGTCATTAGAAAGCCATTACTGTTTAAGGTGGATTATATACGTACTTTGATGCCAACATTCATATTTTGCAATGCTGTCGAATTTTCTGCCAAATTAAGTCTTGATTTTGGTTTTAAAAGTTATTTTTGTATCATAATAGTCTTTTTCAGAGAATAGTACAAGTTAATGGTAAAACATATTGTCATAAAAAGATGAGAAAAATTTGTGAGGAAGCTACATGAGCAATTTAAAAAAAGAAGTTTTCAGATTTTTAACAAAATATACATGTACATTGTACAAGAATTTCATCCAATTGTTCGTGTGTCCCCTTTTTATGGAGGTTTTGGTGTGAGTTGAAATAACCCTTTTCTAATATTGTTAATTTCAGATAAATTTTTTCCCCATTTGTTCCTATAAATTCCATCTGGGTTTTGGAAGTTTGCACACTTTTTTTGAAAAGTCATATTGTAATGTAATACTTACAACATGAAATCAATCCAGTACCGACTTGAACTTAATATTTAAGATCAGGGTAAACAAGGCACCTGTTATTATATTTTGCAATTCCTATTGCTTAAGAATTTTGCAAAAGAACCCTAACTTTTTCGTACTCTCAACTGCAAAGAGAAAAAAGGAAGTCTTATAACTAGATTTCAGTCACAAAAGTCTTTGATATAACTAATTAAGGGCTGGATATTGCAGATTTGACCTTTGTAGACGTTCATTCCTTCTTACTTTTTATTTGCTCAAAGAGAAAGTTTTGAAAAGTCTAGACACGAGTCCTAAGGTCGGAATAAGCGAATGACAAACACAGCTTTATTCCAATTAATATCTTGCTATCACTAATCTGTACATATTCACCTCAAAGGAAACTTAGAGGCAGTATTTCGTAGAATTTCATTAACTTTCATTACCTAAGCCTAGCTACAAGCTAAATTTCATATCAGTTATTTATGGAACTAAAAATAAAATTTACTTTGACTTAAATTATTTATTGTGTAAATTAGAAATGCATTTCTCTTTTTTTTTTTTTTTAATTTTATCAGAATATATGATGCTATTTCATGCATGCATGTTCATATTTTTTCAAATATTTTAAACAGTTAAATGTACCATAGAATTATATCAACAGGGTTCTAAGGGTTAACACTTGACTGTGCAGGTGTAAGATAATTGGTGGAATAGTATATTAGATGTGATTCAGAAAATGTAGTGATTTTTGTATCTTTAAGAATTTAAACCGAACAAAATACGTCCTATCAACTCTTAAATCACTAAGTAAGAACTTAAGTTTACGACACATATAGAGAAAATCTAGCGATTATTCCGTTATCTCCATCTCTCCATTATGAGATACTGGTTTAGTTTCGACTGCGGGCGAGGTCGCCATTTTGGATGTTGGATCAAATTTAGATTTTTATTAGCTTTTTGTTGATAACTGTTTTTATTGTAATCTGTTTAAAGTGTTCATTTTCAGAGTGTTAATGAAGTGGATCAAATCTGAAGTTACCACTCCGTTTTTTATTATGATTTGTGGATTTGTGTAAAAAAAAAAAGATACCATGATTCAAGAGAAGAGAAAATCGTGTGTTGATCATCACTTTACAAAATCCTTTCATCATAGCTTATCCTCTGATCTTCTTTATTCTTCATTGCTTCATCAATCTGACGATCAATCGTTTTCAGGGAATAATTTTCTGTCCGAAATATTAAATGATTTACAAACTTAGATTGGAAAATTCTTTGAAAGGAGTCGGTGAAAATTGAATCTTTTTTTCATTAAGTTTTCCTATTCCAAAACTCTCTATGTTATGGAATGCCATATACGACAGCCAACTGCTGACTGCTTACTGCCAACTGTCAGCTGCTTACTGCCAACTGCCACACATATTTGAGTAAATTTTGTATTTATATTGATATTTATATGAATTTTCAAAAAAAAAAAAAAAAAAAAAAACAGGCGCGGATCCAGGACATTTTTTTCCAAGAGGTCACCCTGGTAAAATTAAATTGACTAAATGACCATTATGTTTTAATTTATGTAATATTCAATATACAGTGTATGCCATTGATAAAGTACATTGTTTATTTTTATTTCCTTATTTGAAATAGGTTAAAAAAATGACTTTTTTCTGCTTTTAATCTTAAAAGAAGTAACACCCCCACCCCCATCCCCCCACCCCCAGAGACAAAACCTTTGAAGAGAGAAAATTAAAAAAAAAGATTTGTCGTTCGCAGAAGATGTTTTGAAAACAAATTAATATTTTCCATTATATTTTATAGTTAAAAATTTCCTCAAAGTAAAGATGTATATCTCTGTGTGTTATAATGTTTCACATTCAAATATCTTGGGGGTGGGGTGGGGGCATTTAAAATTTGTATAGTCATGGGTTAATGTATAAACTAAACGAACTAAAACTGACCTTGGACCCTCCACATAGAAAACGCCGATTAAACATTTATATATCTTTGTTTTTACAAATAAGATATGTTTTACATGCATAGATCTAGAGAGAGAGAGGTCCGGACCACCCCTCTAAAATTTGTAAAGTTATATAATGCACAAACTAAACCAACTAAAAGTTATTCAATGTATAAAATAAATAAACTAAGAGGGACCTTAGAACCCCCCACCCCCCCCCAAATCGCGGTTTCGTGTTAAGTTGGTATACAAAATGTCATAGACATGAAGTTATGAAGCATGAGAACCCCCTCTCCCCGGCCGAAATAATTATTCACATTAAGGAAAGGACTTTACGTTTTTTTTTTTCTTGTCAAGAAATTTCTGGGTTGGATTTTTTTTTAACATGAGTGACCCTCTTGGAAAAAATGTTATAGATCCGCGCCTGTTTTTTTTTTTTTTTTTTTTTTTTTTAATTCACATAAATATCAATATAAAAATATAACTTATTCAAATATGTGTGGCAGTTAGCAGTAAGCAGCTGACAGTTGGCAGTAAGCAGTCAGCAGTTGGCAGTAAGCAGTTGGCTGTCGTATATGGCATTCCACTATGTAGGTTTTTTTTTTTTTTTTTTTAAAGGCATTTTTGTTTTACCTGACACTCATGTTTTATATAACCGAGCATTTGATGCATATATTCACGCGGCTGTTCCCATCAGATAGTAGGAAAGTTCAAATATTCTTTTAGGTCTCTAATTAATATTTTGCGTTAATATACTTCTGTATCAAGTAACAGCTCAAGTCACCTTGTCTGTTTTAATTAGAGGATTCGTAACAAAGTTGTCAAGATGATTATCTCATGAAACAGGCGTTTGATTCAGCTTTCATCTAAAAAAGAAGAAGAAAAAACTTAAAGAAGCTCAAAATAACCCTGCATATGTCAAAATCCACAATTTCTGCTCCAATTATCGAATTCTTCTTGGGGCTTCAAGCAGCGAATTATCAGTCAATGGGGTTACTATGAAAACATATCCCCACACGAAGAATATGAAGTTTCACAAAAGCCATCGAACCGTCATTTTGAAAAGGAAGTGATGCTAAAGGTGAAATCAATTTCCTTCAAGAAAATGGCAAGAATTTAGGGAGAACCTCAAAATAATTTATCATGAAAAGATGTCATTCTACACTGCCCGTACGTACAGTATACCCTGTGAGTATTTCTCTCATTTTGTAAATTTTAAAGTTACCTGGTTGCATTAACAAAAAATTTTCAATTGATTCAAATATTTACAAAATGACAGTTCGCTACATATAACTAAATTATTATTAGGATTCTGAGCAATCGAAAAGACTTGTTTTGTTTATTGATACCCTTTATGTAGTTATCTGAAACACAATCATTGTGTAGCTTATTAAACATCCCTAAAATGTGTAGGGAACAAATGATATTAAACAGCGTTGTTTAATAAAGATAAGAATTAACGAGTTCTGCAAAATAAATTAAATTCGTGTATTTTAAGGCGCATATTTACTATCAACCGTAGGAATAAGATTGTCTTTTGTAAACGGGTTTGTACATATTGTGGACAGGACCCCCACTCTTTCCCCTCCCTCCTCTTATCCCCTTATAATCAACTCCGGGACTTGTTGGCATTACCCCCCCCCCACAGATTATCTCTTATTGTACTTATCATACCATAAGAAAAATCGGGAACACCCCACCCCCACCCCCGCACCACCACCACCACAAAAATAATCGTAATGTAGTGGGTGTGTTTTTGTTTGAAACTTATTTTGGGGTATACATAATAACTAAGTACATGTGTATATTAAATATAATCTTTGGGATAAAGGTCCATAAATCCCCAGGGATGAATATCGGGGGAGGGGGGTCCTGTCCAAATGTGAATTTTCATTTCACTGACAATCCATTGATTGCAAGTTAAAGCGAAATAACTTCCACAAATTCACCATGATGTCCAATCGAAATCAAGGACTCTTTGCTAGAGTTATCTTTCTTTGTCTGTGTAAGTTTGTCCCAAAATCTTCATGGTGTCAGGACGTAACACTTTTTTTTCACAAAAAAGTTATTATTTTTGGAAGCTTGTTATCACATCATTCCATTTGGAATTATCAAGTTATAGAGAATTTTTTTCACTAAGGGATTGGGGATAAAAACAGAACATGTTCCTATTTCGGGGAGGAGCGGGACTTTACTTCATACTTAATATATAAGGCATTCCTTACGAAGAGTTGTTTCCTGGCTACTTTCCTACGTTAATAACTTTGAAAAGTGAATTGGGAGGTGAAAAGCTGAAATTATACCGAGCATCAAAATTAAGCCACGATGTGCAGAATACTAGTACATGTATATGAATAGATGTTTGTTGACTATATTAAGGATGAAAACTCCGAAATAACAGATTGAAGATATAGAATTGGAAAAATAATTTTAAATTCATGTGTATTTTTGAGAAGCGATATACCCTGTCTTTCTTATGGGGACAGGACATGGAAGTGACAAATATCTCATTTGTACCTCCAGAAAATGTATGAACATAGAATTTGTGGTGCCTCTAACAAAGGACTATTTGATAAAGATCAATGACTAAATGATCCCAGGGTCTGGTATTCGCTTAACGAGAGATTTAAGCATAATATTCTGTGTCAAAATTAAATTCATTTCTTTGATTTATAATATTTGCATCACAACAATGAACATTGATTTGAAAACTTTGATTTTGCTCCCGATTCCCCCTTTTTTATCGTACGGTCACCTGAGGAGGGGAGTGGCGTTATTTACCTGGAGATCCCCAATACCCAAGAATACAGTTATACACGTTGCATTACACAGGAAGTCTGTGCTTGGTAATCAAGGTCAACATATTTAGTGTCTAATTTTGAGTAAGAAATACTTAAAAATTTGATTATTTCAATACAAAATTTATTTGTAAAATAAAAGTATTCATCGTAATCTTTTGAAAGGACAAATTAAAAAAAAGCGTTTTATAAACCTTTTCTTGTAATATTAAAGAAAAAATTAATGTTTTGTGGTTATGTTTTTTTGATTACTTTATCAAATTAAATCAAAGCTGTACCCCCCCCCCCCCCCCCCCCCCCCGTGGTAAACGACACAGACATAATTCACGGTCATAATAACTCATTTATTCCAGCAAAAAACAAGTCATATCAGAACATTCAGCAAAATTCGGTGTTTGTAAATTGTGAGGATTCTTTTCAGTGTTTATCTATATTTGTCTGGCAGTCCTTTGGGCCGGTATTTGTTCGGGTCTCCACCTTTTCGTCCCCATTCGTTGGCCGCTTGGTCAGCAGCCGTGTCTTCCGGTCCTTGGCCACTCAACTTGCTCTGGTAACTTTCCCTACCATCACTTATTATTAGAAAAAGAAACGCAAAAGAATTTACTTACATGCACTGACAGATTAATTTCAAATTATTTGATCACTGTTTTATATCATGCTGCATATCGTTTTGCCTTACCTGATGACCTTTGCTGCCCATGCACCCCCGGGTCCTCTTTTGGCGGCGTCATAGTTACCACGTGCATGGAAGTACTTGTCTGAATTCTTCCAGTTCGCTTCCTTCATGTCACTATAATGATACAATACGTTACAAGTGTGATGTAAAAAAGCATTACATTAGTTTATTACACACTTAGTAATAAATACAGGTTTTTTGCATATGCGATATGGCTGACGTCACAATAGCCGTATCAACCCTGCAGGGCTGATATGGATTTGCGGGGCTGATATCCGTATCAGCCCAGCAAACCCATATCAGCCCTGCAGGACTGATACGGCTATTGTGACGTCAATATCACACCCTTAGTAAATTAAACCACAATAACAGTACTTGTGATCATACACAATTTTGGTGGGTTCATATTCTCTTAATTTTAACTTTTTGAAAATAAGGTTAATCTTTATTTACAAATACATGTAATACTATAGAATATTTTCAAATTACGGATCAAGTGCATTGAAAGAGAGGTAGAAACAAACCCAAATCTTATGAGACATTAGACTATGTACATGTATGTAAGAAGTCTATGCATGATTATTTACTTATTTTCTTCTCAACTGAATGTGTTCTGTATTTTATTACAAAGTATGTAATAAATATAATAAAACATACCCTTTTCCACATCACATCCTGTATCAGCCCTCGACCAATATCAGCCCTCGGGCCTTCGGCCCTCTGGCTGATATTGGTGTCTCGGGCTGATACAGGATGTGATATGGAAAAGGGTATGTATTATTCTCTATGTATTTTCTTTTTCCCCCTTTTAAAGTAAATATATAAATCAAGATCACCAAACTGGTCATTGATCTATCAAATGAAGCTGGACAAGAGGTATTTTATAATTGCCCTAATACACATAACTTTGATTTTCAAGTACATATAATTATTTTATTTCTTCAGTTCTTACATTCATTTTTATGCCCCCAAAATCGAAGATTTGGGTTATATTTTTTGCCCTGTCCATCCTACTGTCTGTATGTCTGTACACGCATATCCATTTGTTTGTCCACAAAAAATCTAACCTTGCTCATAACTTTGAGTGGATGGGACTATGGTATTCGTATATCATAGGTGTATTCCTTGTGACAAGAACTTTTTTTGGGAACCACCAAATTTGAATTCTTGACCTTGTAGTTTGACCCGGTTTTACAAAACTTAACTTAACTTTTAACTTAACTACTAAAACTTTAACCTTGGCCAGAGCGTTTGAATTGTTGGAGCTAGGGCTTTCATACTTCAAATGCGTATTCATTGTGACAAGACTTTTCAATGGTTAAAAATATTTTTGACCTTGGAGTTTGACCTACTTAAAAAAATAACCTTGGTGATAACTTTTGAAGTTACCACTAGGGCTTTCATATCTCACAGGTATATGCCTTGTGACAAGACTTTCCCCTTGATACCAACAATTTATACCTTTTGACATTGACCTTTGGACTTTGACTTGCATCTGAGAAAATTCAATCCTCGCCATTAGCTTCCATACAGGAGCACCAGTGTATCACATACATTTTGTTTATTTCATTTAAAAAAGGAAATTTCTATGTTTTGTTCAGACTAAATAAATGTTTCAAAACCGTATATTTATTCCAATTTTAAATCTTACTCTAAGTATTAATTTTTACAGCAATCAACCATAGCATAATAATAACACAAGTGCAAGAGCTAGATTTATTAGAAATGCCCCTTACCTATATGCCCTCCTCATGTCCCCGGCTCCTTGAGCAGCCTGTTTAGCAAAGTCAGCTCCAGAGCGTACCCTCTCTTTGGCCTTTCGGAAAACATCTTTGGCCCGATTCACGCCGGACCTTACGACTGACCTGAATCTTCCTCCCAGACTTCTGGAACTACTCTGTCGGCTTCTCGATCTACTACTTCCTCTACTGCGTCCCCACCAACCCTCGACCATAGAGTGCTCCGTCAAAATGAACGCTACCAAAACCACTGCGATGATGGTTGTTCTCATAGTGAAACTGAAAAAAGGCATCATACAATTTTAATTGAATTGCAGAAGTTTATTATCATCTATTTGTCTCAGCAATGACAAATGAAGATTCCATTTAATTTATATTCTGTTAAACGTTGCCATGTATTTTATTTAAATATGTTCTTAAACTTTATTCAAAAATTGAGATTTTTCAGCGCACCTATAAAATATCTTTATTATACTACATAAACATGTACATTATAAACCTTGATACTTACATTTGTACCAATTTTCCCAGATAACTTCAAGACTAAGATCACGGTTTATATATACTCAAGACGACCGTCCTCGAATAATTTTTTGAAAATTGAATGTAAGTAGCTTCCTGTTTGTTTTCCGATGTAATTTTTAAGACCGTACTAATTAGAATTACTTCCCACTTTGTGTATTTTGAGAAGAATTTGTCAAACGGGCGTGAACAAGTAAACTATTTACATAAGTTCTGCAAGACCTTGGAGTTTAACTTGCATCTGAGATTCTTTAACCTTAGTCATTAGCTGTCATACAGGGGCATTATTGCTGAATTAAAAAAAAAAACATCTTTATTATAAACATTTATTTTTTTGACATTTAAAAGGCAATAGAAGAAGTATGACAAATATACATGATTTTAAATTGTAGTTCTTCATATTATTGAAAATAATTTAATAAGAAAATGATGAAATATAATACTTTTCCCACTGCCCTATCTCTTTAAGTGATTCAGAACATGACTGCAATAACCTCAGCATGGTCGTACTATGTCATGTGGAGTAAGACAGCTTGTGCCAATATCATATTTTTTTTATTTTAGAAGCAAGTGCACGTGATTGAAAGAAATTCTCGTATATGCAAACCAATACTGGTCATGGCTTAAAAAATTAGAGAACGATAAATCACACCTTTATTGTTCATCTGTAAAAAGGCAACAACTTTCGGGTTTTTAAGAGATCGTAGTAGTCAGCCTTTCTTGGACATTTTTGAAAGTAAAGTGAAATATACTTCCTTATTGTCCAGCCGGGTTTACGACCTCCTTGTGTACACGGAAGACCATGATATCATAAGACCACTTTTCATAAAGTAATTGGTTATAGCAAATTAGTTTTCACTTTGAATTTCGGTCAATTAATTCTCACAGCAGTTTGCTTCGTAAGAAATTCAGACCAAGACAAAAATATTGTGAACGTCGATGATAAAGCTAAGCTCAAGTGCATAATAGCTCTTTTTATTTTTACAACGGCTGTATTATAACATCACCCCGCTTGAAAAGTTGGAGGGTTAGGTTATAGTGATCGGAATGTCCGTTTGTCTGCACGTCCGTCTGTTCCGCTTTAGGCTACTGCCCATCTCTTAACCGCAGCTCCTCTTTTAATGAAACTTCCACAGAATTTTTGTAACATAGTGCCATTGTGCAACTCCTATTTTACTTTTTGATGCGACACATATTTCAGTTTTCCCACAGCAAAACTTGGACACTGCCATTTTTCTGTAATATTGAAGGATATACCCATTTCGTATACACAATTCCCTCTATACCACAGAATAACATTTGAATGATACTTTCACAGATTCCTTATTACACAATGACATTGTGCAAACTTTGACATTGGCCTCTTATTTCATTCACCTTTCAAGTACATTGTTTACAGTGATTAATTATCAAAAGTAAATGGCAAAGGGGAAGATAATTCCTCTTAGTAGAATACAGTTTAATAGAGCCTTGGTCAGGATCAGAACACTTGCAATTGTTTAAATGGATCAGATGTTCAAAAATCTTGTAAAAATAACCTTCCTTATTAGACTTTTACTCTTTTTGCCTCTGATATGCCCAGGAAGAGACAGATGGAATCAAATAAAGCAAGTGTGTGGATATTTAAAATTTACCAATAGTCTTCAAAAATCGAGTCTTTTGGTTGCAAGATAAAACCTTCCTCGGTATTTTTTTGTCAGAGTTATTTGTAGATAACGCAGAATTGAACTTTTAATTTAAATGTTATGCAACTGATGACAAAGCATATTCGTTTATGTTTATGTTTATGTATTCTGCAATTTTATCCATAAAATACATACAATAATAATCATCAACTTTTTACGCCCCCATAATCCAAGATTCACTCTATCCGTTTGTCTTTCTGTTTTTCTGTCTTTCTGTTCTGAGTTTTGATTGCAGGACAAAACATTCCTCAGTAGTTATTATCAGAGTTATTGATAGATTTGGCTGGATTGAATTTTTGATTCACATGTAACTAATGACAAAGCATATTCGTTTTAACCAGAAGGGGATTCACAGCTGTACGTTGTAGAGACGGAATAAATGATTGTTGACTATGTATTACCGGTATTTTAATTTCGGTTGTATATGATGATCGAAATTTAAAAAACAAATTATAAAATACCAAATTTAACTCTTTTTTTTTTAAATTGCGTTATATTTTTGATAAAACTAATTTGCAAAACGTAGTTCAAATTGAATAAATGATGTTAAATTTTTATAATTTTCTCTTTTAGAACAATATCCTCTACAAAAATAAGATTTTTTTAATTACAATTTGTCCAATACAAAGGAAAAGATAGGGTAAAGCCCCTGTTTGCCCCTGATTTTGGGAGTCTTTCAGAATGATGCAACAGATTATCTATAAAAACCTATTGTCATCCCTGCCACAAAATGAGTATTGGTTCCAAGTTTTGAAATTCACAGAGGTGACAGAGCGGTAAGAAAATACTAGTACGTCAATTTTAAATTTCTCTTTTTATGCAAATTTTCATAACTTTTACAGCACATTTTGTTTCGGAAAACATAGAGCACAAGCTTGCCTATCTACCAAAGTTATATATTTTATACACTAGTATCAGATGCAATTTATGTGTAAAAATCTCAGATAGGCAAGCTTGTGCTCTCTGTTTTCCGAAGAGGAAAGTAGCTCATTTGATGAAATTCTACCAGAACTGAGGGAATTCGAATGTCCTACTTCTGCACCCTATAGTGGCTTCCCACAGGCACCTGACTTTACTTATTTTTCTTTTAATAAAAAAATATATACCCATACCCAATAATAATTATTTATTATTAGGTATGGGTATTTTTTTTTATCAAAAGAAAAATAAGTAACGTCGGGTGCCTGTGTGGCTTCCATCTAAGCGTTGAATCCAAATTGTGCTGGTTATGATGCAGGCATCATTTTAAGTTCTTTTAATTACAAAAATCATACTAGTAATTTTACCAGTGTTCTGATTTTTACATCAAATACAGGTCTGGTCAAAAAAGACTATTTGGTGGTGCCCCCTCAATAATTTTTAATTTTCTTTTGCATCCTACGGGCCTGTAGTTATATTCTAATCTTCACATGATATTGGTTTCAAGTTTTAATGTTTGTGCAATCAAAATAAATGAATGAACTTGTTGCTTCCCAGCTCTTTGCTTCTATGTTAACGTTTCAAAAAGTTTTTTTTTTAAAAATTCATTATACCACGGTATCCAAGCTTTTGGCTTTGCAAATCGTCAAAGACATTCTTCAGCAATGCTCCAAAGTATAGACTGAGACAGTTGACAATTACAAAAATGTCATTTTCAACTCAGGTATTTTAAAACCAATTGTTGCCTGATATGAGTTTAAGGTTACACATATTTTCATCAGAGAGTTTGGGGAAATGCTGTTCTACATGCCAAGACTTATAGTAAAGATAAAATATGTAACAAGTCCTTTTAGAGAAGAGCTCTTAAAACATTGCCACTGATATTGTTACTTCTTAGAAATTAATCATAAAGACATGATTAAAGGGTAGAGAAAACATCAGTTTTATTCCAGCCATAGAAACACAAAAACTTATTAATAATAAAAATTGAGCGCTCAGTGTCATAAGGATTTTTTTATCTATATTTGTCTGGCAGTCCTTTGGGTCGGTATTTGTTCGGGTCTCCACCTTTTCGGCCCCATTCGTTGGCCGCTTGGTCGGCAGCCGTGTCCTCTGGTCCTTGACCACTCAATCCGCTTTGGTAATTTTCCCTTGCATCACTAATATTACATTTTAAAAAAAACGCATAATAATTATATATGATGAACTATAGTAAGACTGAAGTCAATTAAAAATTTTATATTCAAATTTTTTTCCGATCTTGTATTTTCACTTAAATCTTTCCTAACCTGATGACCTTTGCTGCCCATGCACCGCCGGGTCCTCTTTTGGCGGCGTCATAGTTACCACGTGCATGGAAGTACTTGTCTGAATTCTTCCAGTTTGCTTCCCTCATGTCACTTTAATAATGTGAGATTTCTCATATTTATTTTATTACCTTTTTCTGGTGACTATTTTTTGTACAGGTTTTTTTGTTGATAAAACAAGTTTAACATTGATGTGCACTCGTAATAGAGAGATATGAGATTTTTTGCCGCAAGATCTCTGACGTGCAAAGCCGTCCATATCAAATAATATTGTTTTTTTTTTTTAATCAGTACATGTATATCCAAATTTCTCTATGATTATGTACACAACAAAGAAAATCAACATTTTTTTCCGAAATTTCTGCATCTGATTCTGACCTCCTGTTTTAGAAATCCAAATTTCTAATACATGTGCTAATCACACAGTATACGTAAAATGTACGAGTGCATTCTCATTTTGAAGGAACTCTGAATAAGAAAGATTTTAATGTGAATGCATGTTTGTAGCACCCAAAAAACATCACCTCCAACATTTTTTGGTCATTTAAAAGAAGATCGGATAGAAGTATAAATTTTAAAAGAATTGTAACGTCTTTGAATTTTAAACCTTATTTTTAACAGAATCTTTTGTGGAAAACGTGGCGAAAATGTAGTATAGTCTTTATATATGTCAAAGTGTGCTCTTTCAAAAATGTTTTGCATGTTTTCATGACAAAAATTCTTTTACTCACATTGTTAGAACATTTTATTCTTACCTGTACGCCTTCTTCATGTCTCCGGCTCCTTGAACAGCCTGTTTTGTAAAGTCAGCCGCAGCTTTTACCTTCTCTTTGGCCTTTTGGAATGTCTCTTTAGCGCTTTTAAAACCAGCTTTTACTGCCGAACTGATCCTTTCTCCCACACCTGGTTTACTTGGTCCGCTTCTCGGTTTACTCCCTCTCGTACTCGGTTTACTCCCTCCTCTACTCGGTTTACTTTCTCCACTACTCGGTTTACTCCCTCCATTACTCGATTTACTCCCTCCACTACTCGATTTACTCTCTCGACTACCTCCCCACCAACCTTGTACGACAGAAAGCTCTGTCAAAATGACGGCCAACAAAAGCACTGCCATGATTTTTGTCCTCATTATGTATCTGAGAAAAAAACCCAGTGTATTTATCAGATCAAACTACAATAGGTTATTCTGAGTCGTTCAGAGCCCCCATTCGCTTTGGTGTACCTCCTCCCCCACCATTAGTTTCCCTTATTTCTACATATATGAATTCTAGTTGTAGTATTCAAAAATTGCAGCAAAATTATTTTAAAAAAAGAATTAACAGGCAGAAATTAAAAAAAAAAATAATTTGATATCAAAATGCACATCTCGTATAAGTGTTCATACAAATCAAGCCAGCATACTTGCATTCAAAATAATTTTCTCAGTATGACTTTAAAACCATGTACCTCGGCTTCTTTATCCAGCTAATGACAAAACATTTTGATGTACAAGGCAATTATAGTCCCCGTTTGTTTTCCACGAGATTTTATTTTTGCGTAATTATGATAAATTCAAGGGAAAATTGATTGCCACATAGGAATTACATAATGCCTGCAACCCTAGTAACAGGTTTCAGATATGAAAATATTTTGGAAAAAATGCATAGCGCATGCATAAATGAAAATAGAATCTATTAGTTAGGGAAGTTCAAATTAACACATTCAAATATTTGTACATGTACCGATCTTCAAATAATTGAACCTATATCTTTAAACTAGAGGTACTGTGAGCAATGAGCTCACTAAATGATACCCCCCGCCTCCCATATGGTTATAACTGATGACAAAGTCCATGTTTTGCTGTGGCCGGGAAACCCAAAATATGTGTCGGATGAAAAAGTAAAATAGGAGGTGCACAATGGCAATATGTAACTAGTGCTAATTGTAACGGGAACCGTTACAGATGTTCCCCAAACGCTCCCCAACTCCCTTTTGGTGCCATATTCCCTGTAAGCTTCATTAGATAAGACAAACTCGATGCATTTGAGACTTTAACAACGTTTACCGAGAAGTGTACAAAGTTCATTCAAATTTTAGCATTGCACGCGTGAGCATGTGAATGCATGTTCGTAATGACCATATCATCTTGTCTACACAATCTATATATTTAAATATACTAAATATTAAAGTATTTAATCCAAAAGTATTAAAAAGATACGCTCATTCAAGTGTTTTTTTATTTTGCTCATTTCACATGCACGCACGTGCATACATGAGCATGGTAACCATATCTTCTTGTAGATGTCCGTTACATCTATGTATGTTCTAAATCTCACCCCGTTTGGTTGAAAACGAAGGGAGTTATAGCTGTTAAAGTTTCAGCCAATCAGATTGCAGCGCACGAACATGCACGTGTGTGCATGTGCATGGTGTCCATATTTTCTTGTAGTAGTCCAGTATACCTATCTATGTTCCAAATCCCATCCTGTTTGGTTGAAAATCAAGGGAGTTATAGCAATTTAAAGTTTAAGCCAATCAGATTGCAGCGCACGTGCATGCACGTGATTTCATGATTATTGCTATATATCATGTTGTAGGATATACTAAAGTAATGCATGGCTATTTTCAAAATTTCAAAGGATTTCGTCAAAAAACAAGAAAGATATTGAGACTTTAGTTTCAGCCAATCAGAACGAAGCGCACGTGCATGCGCGTGAGATCTTGCTATTTTGACCATGTCATATTGTCTATGCTTCTAATATATTCTTATATTATAAGTTTCAAAGCATTTCATCAAAAATTTTAAAAGTTACGCCTATATCAATTAAATCGGTCATTTCACATGTTGCACGTGCACGCTCTTGCAAGCACGTGCGCGAAAAATGACCTTCGTTCCGCAAATCTACATAACATGTCTACTGACCCTAAAAACATTTCACCTTAGTCGGATGTATAGTTTACGAGATCATTCCCGGACAAAAAAGTACCCAGGAAGAAGAAGAAAAATAATAATAATAATAACTAGAAAGTCTGCTATTGCAAGCAATAGCATATGTCGCCCCGTATTAGACAAGACTTTCATTTTTATCATCACTAAAACAAAAGTCTATAAGCTAAGTTTGAAAACCTTTGAGTTATATCAGTCCTTTCCATTGGAAACGGAAGACCTTAATTCGGTACATCCCTCTCATTATTTTTAGAATCGGTAGGAGAAGAAAGTAGTGCAGGAAAATTACAAGTTCCTCAATTTGCAGACTTGCATAAACGAAATCTGGCAGATGTACTGAACTGAGCCTCATACTTGTTAATTGGCAGTATCTTTCCTATCATAAAAGCTTGGGAAATGTAATTTATGAAGAAGATCAGCCGAATTATTTTGTGTATTGTAACGCCAGTGGGAACTCTGAAATTTCCCTCTTTCACTTTCATTTTAGAGGTTCTACCGAAAAACGAATCTGACATGCCACCATCAATTCGAGCATTTCTGCATTGCAGAGAGCTGATGTGTGTTATGAGATGATAAATCATGTGTGAACTTTCTCAGTTTAGCGGAATCATGAACATTTTCGGCGAGATGAATGTTTTGTATACAGTGGTGATCAAGGCTTTGCGAACCATCAGGAGCGGATCAAAGAATTTATGAATGAATAAAAACTATGGAAATGACGTACCAATTTTTTAATTTATACTTGCACTATCTAATGAAATGAATAATATACAAGTGATAGATATACAAGAAAACGCGAAATGATAATAAATGCAGCTGACAATCGTTATTTTTTTTATATAGATAAAATAAAATATTTATAAATTCAAGAGACAAAACAGAAGGAGAATGAATGATGGCAAAATATCACATGACGGGAACTGAATTTTATGAATGAAGATTTTAAAAAGTTACTTGTAAGTTGTATATGTTATATCTGTGTATTCTACTTGGCTGTGTGCTTCAAAAAAAGGGGGGGGTCGTCTTGAACATAGTAAATAGCCATAACGTTTGAACGGTAAGTACTAGGGCTTTCGTATTTCAAATATGTAATCCTTGTGAAAGGAACTTTTATTGGATACGACGAACTTTGACCCTTTGACCTAGACCTTGGAGAACACATGTGTACATCTGAATCTTTTTTTCTGTTTCGTTTCTATGGCAACCGTGAGCGACTCATTACAATTATTTTGAAAGTAGAAATCACTTTGACACATTGCAAGGAATAAACATTGAAAGTTTCAAAACGATTGCCTGAGTAGTTATTGAGAAAATCGAAATTAAAGAATTTTTACTTTCACCTGGTTTCCATGGCAATAATCGATTATATGAAAATTTTAAATACGAGTTGCAGAACTACAGATACTAATCCTTAAAATAAGAAAAGTTTCATGACGAACGTTTAAGGGACCAGAGAGAACACTCTCGGACAAAATTTGTCGCTTTTTACAGGTTTCCATGGCAACGGTAGACATATTGGAACTGAACGACCTCACTGCACAACTACAACCAGTGATCGTCCTTTGAGGAAAGTTTCAGGAAGATTGTCCCAGCCATCTCCGAGAAACAGCCTGGATAAAAAAAACATGCGTACAATATCAATATGTCGTCCCCGACTTCGTTCGGGGCGACATAATAACTCCTGAATTTTTCTCATCAATAACTCCTGAATTTTCCCCATCAATTCGAGCATTTCTGCATTGCAGAGAGCTGATGTGTGTTATGAGATGATAAATCATGTGTGAACTTTCTCAGTTTAGCGGAATCATGAACATTTTCGGCGAGATGAATGTTTTGTATACAGTGGTGATCAAGGCTTTGCGAACCATCAGGAGCGGATCAAAGAATTTATGAATGAATAAAAACTATGGAAATGACGTACCAATTTTTTAATTTATACTTGCACTATCTAATGAAATGAATAATATACAAGTGATAGATATACAAGAAAACGCGAAATGATAATAAATGCAGCTGACAATCGTTATTTTTTTTATATAGATAAAATAAAATATTTATAAATTCAAGAGACAAAACAGAAGGAGAATGAATGATGGCAAAATATCACATGACGGGAACTGAATTTTATGAATGAAGATTTTAAAAAGTTACTTGTAAGTTGTATATGTTATATCTGTGTATTCTACTTGGCTGTGTGCTTCAAAAAAAGGGGGGGGTCGTCTTGAACATAGTAAATAGCCATAACGTTTGAACGGTAAGTACTAGGGCTTTCGTATTTCAAATATGTAATCCTTGTGAAAGGAACTTTTATTGGATACGACGAACTTTGACCCTTTGACCTAGACCTTGGAGAACACATGTGTACATCTGAATCTTTTTTTCTGTTTCGTTTCTATGGCAACCGTGAGCGACTCATTACAATTATTTTGAAAGTAGAAATCACTTTGACACATTGCAAGGAATAAACATTGAAAGTTTCAAAACGATTGCCTGAGTAGTTATTGAGAAAATCGAAATTAAAGAATTTTTACTTTCACCTGGTTTCCATGGCAATAATCGATTATATGAAAATTTTAAATACGAGTTGCAGAACTACAGATACTAATCCTTAAAATAAGAAAAGTTTCATGACGAACGTTTAAGGGACCAGAGAGAACACTCTCGGACAAAATTTGTCGCTTTTTACAGGTTTCCATGGCAACGGTAGACATATTGGAACTGAACGACCTCACTGCACAACTACAACCAGTGATCGTCCTTTGAGGAAAGTTTCAGGAAGATTGTCCCAGCCATCTCCGAGAAACAGCCTGGATAAAAAAAACATGCGTACAATATCAATATGTCGTCCCCGACTTCGTTCGGGGCGACATAATAACTCCTGAATTTTTCTCATCAATAACTCCTGAATTTTCCCCATCAATTCGAGCATTTCTGCATTGCAGAGAGCTGATGTGTGTTATGAGATGATAAATCATGTGTGAACTTTCTCAGTTTAGCGGAATCATGAACATTTTCGGCGAGATGAATGTTTTGTATACAGTGGTGATCAAGGCTTTGCGAACCATCAGGAGCGGATCAAAGAATTTATGAATGAATAAAAACTATGGAAATGACGTACCAATTTTTTAATTTATACTTGCACTATCTAATGAAATGAATAATATACAAGTGATAGATATACAAGAAAACGCGAAATGATAATAAATGCAGCTGACAATCGTTATTTTTTTTATATAGATAAAATAAAATATTTATAAATTCAAGAGACAAAACAGAAGGAGAATGAATGATGGCAAAATATCACATGACGGGAACTGAATTTTATGAATGAAGATTTTAAAAAGTTACTTGTAAGTTGTATATGTTATATCTGTGTATTCTACTTGGCTGTGTGCTTCAAAAAAAGGGGGGGGTCGTCTTGAACATAGTAAATAGCCATAACGTTTGAACGGTAAGTACTAGGGCTTTCGTATTTCAAATATGTAATCCTTGTGAAAGGAACTTTTATTGGATACGACGAACTTTGACCCTTTGACCTAGACCTTGGAGAACACATGTGTACATCTGAATCTTTTTTTCTGTTTCGTTTCTATGGCAACCGTGAGCGACTCATTACAATTATTTTGAAAGTAGAAATCACTTTGACACATTGCAAGGAATAAACATTGAAAGTTTCAAAACGATTGCCTGAGTAGTTATTGAGAAAATCGAAATTAAAGAATTTTTACTTTCACCTGGTTTCCATGGCAATAATCGATTATATGAAAATTTTAAATACGAGTTGCAGAACTACAGATACTAATCCTTAAAATAAGAAAAGTTTCATGACGAACGTTTAAGGGACCAGAGAGAACACTCTCGGACAAAATTTGTCGCTTTTTACAGGTTTCCATGGCAACGGTAGACATATTGGAACTGAACGACCTCACTGCACAACTACAACCAGTGATCGTCCTTTGAGGAAAGTTTCAGGAAGATTGTCCCAGCCATCTCCGAGAAACAGCCTGGATAAAAAAAACATGCGTACAATATCAATATGTCGTCCCCGACTTCGTTCGGGGCGACATAATAACTCCTGAATTTTTCTCATCAATAACTCCTGAATTTTCCCCATCAATTCGAGCATTTCTGCATTGCAGAGAGCTGATGTGTGTTATGAGATGATAAATCATGTGTGAACTTTCTCAGTTTAGCGGAATCATGAACATTTTCGGCGAGATGAATGTTTTGTATACAGTGGTGATCAAGGCTTTGCGAACCATCAGGAGCGGATCAAAGAATTTATGAATGAATAAAAACTATGGAAATGACGTACCAATTTTTTAATTTATACTTGCACTATCTAATGAAATGAATAATATACAAGTGATAGATATACAAGAAAACGCGAAATGATAATAAATGCAGCTGACAATCGTTATTTTTTTTATATAGATAAAATAAAATATTTATAAATTCAAGAGACAAAACAGAAGGAGAATGAATGATGGCAAAATATCACATGACGGGAACTGAATTTTATGAATGAAGATTTTAAAAAGTTACTTGTAAGTTGTATATGTTATATCTGTGTATTCTACTTGGCTGTGTGCTTCAAAAAAAGGGGGGGGTCGTCTTGAACATAGTAAATAGCCATAACGTTTGAACGGTAAGTACTAGGGCTTTCGTATTTCAAATATGTAATCCTTGTGAAAGGAACTTTTATTGGATACGACGAACTTTGACCCTTTGACCTAGACCTTGGAGAACACATGTGTACATCTGAATCTTTTTTTCTGTTTCGTTTCTATGGCAACCGTGAGCGACTCATTACAATTATTTTGAAAGTAGAAATCACTTTGACACATTGCAAGGAATAAACATTGAAAGTTTCAAAACGATTGCCTGAGTAGTTATTGAGAAAATCGAAATTAAAGAATTTTTACTTTCACCTGGTTTCCATGGCAATAATCGATTATATGAAAATTTTAAATACGAGTTGCAGAACTACAGATACTAATCCTTAAAATAAGAAAAGTTTCATGACGAACGTTTAAGGGACCAGAGAGAACACTCTCGGACAAAATTTGTCGCTTTTTACAGGTTTCCATGGCAACGGTAGACATATTGGAACTGAACGACCTCACTGCACAACTACAACCAGTGATCGTCCTTTGAGGAAAGTTTCAGGAAGATTGTCCCAGCCATCTCCGAGAAACAGCCTGGATAAAAAAAACATGCGTACAATATCAATATGTCGTCCCCGACTTCGTTCGGGGCGACATAATAACTCCTGAATTTTTCTCATCAATAACTCCTGAATTTTCCCCATCAATTCGAGCATTTCTGCATTGCAGAGAGCTGATGTGTGTTATGAGATGATAAATCATGTGTGAACTTTCTCAGTTTAGCGGAATCATGAACATTTTCGGCGAGATGAATGTTTTGTATACAGTGGTGATCAAGGCTTTGCGAACCATCAGGAGCGGATCAAAGAATTTATGAATGAATAAAAACTATGGAAATGACGTACCAATTTTTTAATTTATACTTGCACTATCTAATGAAATGAATAATATACAAGTGATAGATATACAAGAAAACGCGAAATGATAATAAATGCAGCTGACAATCGTTATTTTTTTTATATAGATAAAATAAAATATTTATAAATTCAAGAGACAAAACAGAAGGAGAATGAATGATGGCAAAATATCACATGACGGGAACTGAATTTTATGAATGAAGATTTTAAAAAGTTACTTGTAAGTTGTATATGTTATATCTGTGTATTCTACTTGGCTGTGTGCTTCAAAAAAAGGGGGGGGTCGTCTTGAACATAGTAAATAGCCATAACGTTTGAACGGTAAGTACTAGGGCTTTCGTATTTCAAATATGTAATCCTTGTGAAAGGAACTTTTATTGGATACGACGAACTTTGACCCTTTGACCTAGACCTTGGAGAACACATGTGTACATCTGAATCTTTTTTTCTGTTTCGTTTCTATGGCAACCGTGAGCGACTCATTACAATTATTTTGAAAGTAGAAATCACTTTGACACATTGCAAGGAATAAACATTGAAAGTTTCAAAACGATTGCCTGAGTAGTTATTGAGAAAATCGAAATTAAAGAATTTTTACTTTCACCTGGTTTCCATGGCAATAATCGATTATATGAAAATTTTAAATACGAGTTGCAGAACTACAGATACTAATCCTTAAAATAAGAAAAGTTTCATGACGAACGTTTAAGGGACCAGAGAGAACACTCTCGGACAAAATTTGTCGCTTTTTACAGGTTTCCATGGCAACGGTAGACATATTGGAACTGAACGACCTCACTGCACAACTACAACCAGTGATCGTCCTTTGAGGAAAGTTTCAGGAAGATTGTCCCAGCCATCTCCGAGAAACAGCCTGGATAAAAAAAACATGCGTACAATATCAATATGTCGTCCCCGACTTCGTTCGGGGCGACATAATAACTCCTGAATTTTTCTCATCAATAACTCCTGAATTTTCCCCATCAATTCGAGCATTTCTGCATTGCAGAGAGCTGATGTGTGTTATGAGATGATAAATCATGTGTGAACTTTCTCAGTTTAGCGGAATCATGAACATTTTCGGCGAGATGAATGTTTTGTATACAGTGGTGATCAAGGCTTTGCGAACCATCAGGAGCGGATCAAAGAATTTATGAATGAATAAAAACTATGGAAATGACGTACCAATTTTTTAATTTATACTTGCACTATCTAATGAAATGAATAATATACAAGTGATAGATATACAAGAAAACGCGAAATGATAATAAATGCAGCTGACAATCGTTATTTTTTTTATATAGATAAAATAAAATATTTATAAATTCAAGAGACAAAACAGAAGGAGAATGAATGATGGCAAAATATCACATGACGGGAACTGAATTTTATGAATGAAGATTTTAAAAAGTTACTTGTAAGTTGTATATGTTATATCTGTGTATTCTACTTGGCTGTGTGCTTCAAAAAAAGGGGGGGGTCGTCTTGAACATAGTAAATAGCCATAACGTTTGAACGGTAAGTACTAGGGCTTTCGTATTTCAAATATGTAATCCTTGTGAAAGGAACTTTTATTGGATACGACGAACTTTGACCCTTTGACCTAGACCTTGGAGAACACATGTGTACATCTGAATCTTTTTTTCTGTTTCGTTTCTATGGCAACCGTGAGCGACTCATTACAATTATTTTGAAAGTAGAAATCACTTTGACACATTGCAAGGAATAAACATTGAAAGTTTCAAAACGATTGCCTGAGTAGTTATTGAGAAAATCGAAATTAAAGAATTTTTACTTTCACCTGGTTTCCATGGCAATAATCGATTATATGAAAATTTTAAATACGAGTTGCAGAACTACAGATACTAATCCTTAAAATAAGAAAAGTTTCATGACGAACGTTTAAGGGACCAGAGAGAACACTCTCGGACAAAATTTGTCGCTTTTTACAGGTTTCCATGGCAACGGTAGACATATTGGAACTGAACGACCTCACTGCACAACTACAACCAGTGATCGTCCTTTGAGGAAAGTTTCAGGAAGATTGTCCCAGCCATCTCCGAGAAACAGCCTGGATAAAAAAAACATGCGTACAATATCAATATGTCGTCCCCGACTTCGTTCGGGGCGACATAATAACTCCTGAATTTTTCTCATCAATAACTCCTGAATTTTCCCCATCAATTCGAGCATTTCTGCATTGCAGAGAGCTGATGTGTGTTATGAGATGATAAATCATGTGTGAACTTTCTCAGTTTAGCGGAATCATGAACATTTTCGGCGAGATGAATGTTTTGTATACAGTGGTGATCAAGGCTTTGCGAACCATCAGGAGCGGATCAAAGAATTTATGAATGAATAAAAACTATGGAAATGACGTACCAATTTTTTAATTTATACTTGCACTATCTAATGAAATGAATAATATACAAGTGATAGATATACAAGAAAACGCGAAATGATAATAAATGCAGCTGACAATCGTTATTTTTTTTATATAGATAAAATAAAATATTTATAAATTCAAGAGACAAAACAGAAGGAGAATGAATGATGGCAAAATATCACATGACGGGAACTGAATTTTATGAATGAAGATTTTAAAAAGTTACTTGTAAGTTGTATATGTTATATCTGTGTATTCTACTTGGCTGTGTGCTTCAAAAAAAGGGGGGGGTCGTCTTGAACATAGTAAATAGCCATAACGTTTGAACGGTAAGTACTAGGGCTTTCGTATTTCAAATATGTAATCCTTGTGAAAGGAACTTTTATTGGATACGACGAACTTTGACCCTTTGACCTAGACCTTGGAGAACACATGTGTACATCTGAATCTTTTTTTCTGTTTCGTTTCTATGGCAACCGTGAGCGACTCATTACAATTATTTTGAAAGTAGAAATCACTTTGACACATTGCAAGGAATAAACATTGAAAGTTTCAAAACGATTGCCTGAGTAGTTATTGAGAAAATCGAAATTAAAGAATTTTTACTTTCACCTGGTTTCCATGGCAATAATCGATTATATGAAAATTTTAAATACGAGTTGCAGAACTACAGATACTAATCCTTAAAATAAGAAAAGTTTCATGACGAACGTTTAAGGGACCAGAGAGAACACTCTCGGACAAAATTTGTCGCTTTTTACAGGTTTCCATGGCAACGGTAGACATATTGGAACTGAACGACCTCACTGCACAACTACAACCAGTGATCGTCCTTTGAGGAAAGTTTCAGGAAGATTGTCCCAGCCATCTCCGAGAAACAGCCTGGATAAAAAAAACATGCGTACAATATCAATATGTCGTCCCCGACTTCGTTCGGGGCGACATAATAACTCCTGAATTTTTCTCATCAATAACTCCTGAATTTTCCCCATCAATTCGAGCATTTCTGCATTGCAGAGAGCTGATGTGTGTTATGAGATGATAAATCATGTGTGAACTTTCTCAGTTTAGCGGAATCATGAACATTTTCGGCGAGATGAATGTTTTGTATACAGTGGTGATCAAGGCTTTGCGAACCATCAGGAGCGGATCAAAGAATTTATGAATGAATAAAAACTATGGAAATGACGTACCAATTTTTTAATTTATACTTGCACTATCTAATGAAATGAATAATATACAAGTGATAGATATACAAGAAAACGCGAAATGATAATAAATGCAGCTGACAATCGTTATTTTTTTTATATAGATAAAATAAAATATTTATAAATTCAAGAGACAAAACAGAAGGAGAATGAATGATGGCAAAATATCACATGACGGGAACTGAATTTTATGAATGAAGATTTTAAAAAGTTACTTGTAAGTTGTATATGTTATATCTGTGTATTCTACTTGGCTGTGTGCTTCAAAAAAAGGGGGGGGTCGTCTTGAACATAGTAAATAGCCATAACGTTTGAACGGTAAGTACTAGGGCTTTCGTATTTCAAATATGTAATCCTTGTGAAAGGAACTTTTATTGGATACGACGAACTTTGACCCTTTGACCTAGACCTTGGAGAACACATGTGTACATCTGAATCTTTTTTTCTGTTTCGTTTCTATGGCAACCGTGAGCGACTCATTACAATTATTTTGAAAGTAGAAATCACTTTGACACATTGCAAGGAATAAACATTGAAAGTTTCAAAACGATTGCCTGAGTAGTTATTGAGAAAATCGAAATTAAAGAATTTTTACTTTCACCTGGTTTCCATGGCAATAATCGATTATATGAAAATTTTAAATACGAGTTGCAGAACTACAGATACTAATCCTTAAAATAAGAAAAGTTTCATGACGAACGTTTAAGGGACCAGAGAGAACACTCTCGGACAAAATTTGTCGCTTTTTACAGGTTTCCATGGCAACGGTAGACATATTGGAACTGAACGACCTCACTGCACAACTACAACCAGTGATCGTCCTTTGAGGAAAGTTTCAGGAAGATTGTCCCAGCCATCTCCGAGAAACAGCCTGGATAAAAAAAACATGCGTACAATATCAATATGTCGTCCCCGACTTCGTTCGGGGCGACATAATAACTCCTGAATTTTTCTCATCAATAACTCCTGAATTTTCCCCATCAATTCGAGCATTTCTGCATTGCAGAGAGCTGATGTGTGTTATGAGATGATAAATCATGTGTGAACTTTCTCAGTTTAGCGGAATCATGAACATTTTCGGCGAGATGAATGTTTTGTATACAGTGGTGATCAAGGCTTTGCGAACCATCAGGAGCGGATCAAAGAATTTATGAATGAATAAAAACTATGGAAATGACGTACCAATTTTTTAATTTATACTTGCACTATCTAATGAAATGAATAATATACAAGTGATAGATATACAAGAAAACGCGAAATGATAATAAATGCAGCTGACAATCGTTATTTTTTTTATATAGATAAAATAAAATATTTATAAATTCAAGAGACAAAACAGAAGGAGAATGAATGATGGCAAAATATCACATGACGGGAACTGAATTTTATGAATGAAGATTTTAAAAAGTTACTTGTAAGTTGTATATGTTATATCTGTGTATTCTACTTGGCTGTGTGCTTCAAAAAAAGGGGGGGGTCGTCTTGAACATAGTAAATAGCCATAACGTTTGAACGGTAAGTACTAGGGCTTTCGTATTTCAAATATGTAATCCTTGTGAAAGGAACTTTTATTGGATACGACGAACTTTGACCCTTTGACCTAGACCTTGGAGAACACATGTGTACATCTGAATCTTTTTTTCTGTTTCGTTTCTATGGCAACCGTGAGCGACTCATTACAATTATTTTGAAAGTAGAAATCACTTTGACACATTGCAAGGAATAAACATTGAAAGTTTCAAAACGATTGCCTGAGTAGTTATTGAGAAAATCGAAATTAAAGAATTTTTACTTTCACCTGGTTTCCATGGCAATAATCGATTATATGAAAATTTTAAATACGAGTTGCAGAACTACAGATACTAATCCTTAAAATAAGAAAAGTTTCATGACGAACGTTTAAGGGACCAGAGAGAACACTCTCGGACAAAATTTGTCGCTTTTTACAGGTTTCCATGGCAACGGTAGACATATTGGAACTGAACGACCTCACTGCACAACTACAACCAGTGATCGTCCTTTGAGGAAAGTTTCAGGAAGATTGTCCCAGCCATCTCCGAGAAACAGCCTGGATAAAAAAAACATGCGTACAATATCAATATGTCGTCCCCGACTTCGTTCGGGGCGACATAATAAGAAACAGAGTAAAAACAATATGTTCCCCAACTTCGTTTGGGGAACATAATAAAGATCCTGTGAAAGTTTCATTAGATTTCACTCTGTGGTATAAGAGGAGTTGCGGATAAGAGATGGGTACCCTAAAGCGTAACAGACGGACGGACGTACAGACAGACGGACGTACAGCTGGACGGACGGACATACCGATTACAGTATACCCTCCCACTTTTCAAGCGGGGGGGGGGGGGGTATAATAATTGAGCTTATCTTCAAATCAATTTGAATAATTAATTTAACCTAGGTTCAAATGAATTAGACCTATCTGGTATAGGTTCAATTACAGAAAAATTCAATTGAATTATACATACAACATATAGTTAGTATCTTTAATTCATTTGATTTGAAGATATGTACAGTTGATTTACAGATAGCTACAATTCATACATCTTTACAATGGATTTAAAGATATGTATAAATTTATAATAAATATTGAGGTATTTTGTACTATATTTATAAGGTCATTTCTAGCCAGTGATTGCATATAAATGAGAAAAATATATTGAAAATACTTCTCATACAATGCATAATCTGTTCTACAAAACATAAATCGATTGCACATATCTAAATATCAATCTAAAATATGGCTTTTGAGGGGAACAAAATTAACTAATCACATACTGTATACTAGAAGTCCTTTGGCTTTTCTGAATTCTTGCTACCGTTTGTTAATGTCGAATTTTTTAGTTATCTTGTAATAAAACTCAAAGAAGATGGGTGCATTTTGGCGTGTGATCTGCAGGAATCATTTGTACGAAACATTTATGGTTTAAATGTCCATGATTTGGTTGGCTGAACATAGCTGGTCAGATTTTAAAAACACGTCCACAGGGTTTTTTTTCGTTTAGTTTGAAAGACCTTGTGTGATTGTAACATTTATCTCCGTTTTTCCTAGGGGGTACTATAACATAGTAATGTTTCACAAAAAATAAACACCTAAAATATCTAATGCATAAATGCATGATACGTGTACATATACATTATAGAATAGAAGATCGAAATTGCTCGAGAACCAAACTGAACCAAAATTATCTATTCAAAATTTTGATATATCAGTATACATAAAACGAAACTGACAAAATAAATGGTTGTTTGCTTAAAAACTAGAAGTACTGTGAGCAATGAGCTCACTAAATGATACCCCCCGCCTCCCATATGAATAAAATGGCAGTGTCCATGTTTTGCTCTGGAAAATCCAAAATATATGTCAGATCAAAAAGTAAAATAGGAGGTGCACAATGGCAATATGTAATAAAGATTCTGTGAAAGTTTCATCAAATTTCCTTCAGTGGTATGAGAGGAGTTGCGGATAAGAGATGGGTACCCCAAAGCGTAACAGACGGACGGACGGACGGACGGAATTAACGATTACTATATACCCTCCCGCTTTTCAAGCGGGGGGGGGGGGTATAAATATTAACGCCCCATGCTAGGCTCGAACCAAAATCTTCTCGCTTCGAGCGCACGGAACAGGTAATCCTACTTAGTGAGCTATCACCACTACATACATACAAATGATATAAAAAGGACAAAGAAGCACCACATTCACACGTTTGGAATTTTTGTGAAAAAGTTCATTTTTCGTGGTCTCTGGGTCTTCTCTCCATTTTTTAAAAAGTGTAATCGTTTCTTTGAATTAAAATACACACAAATAACATTTCAAAATCATGGAGAGAAGACCCAGAAATAGAAAAAATTTAGAAAAACGTATTTAAAAATGTACCATTTTGTACCAAATGTCTGATCTGGCCAATTTTCAAGTTATTTTTTAGCAAATCAAAGCTCAATTTCGGGAAAATATTTTCCTATCCTGTTGCACAGGAACCCGATAAATAAAAAATGTTAAAATTTCATAAGACATGTCAATAAAATTTTCACTTTTCAATTACGCACAGATTCCTACCGAATACCAATCAAAAGCGCCCTCGTTTATACCCCCCGCTTGAAAAGCGAGAGGGTATATAGTAATCGTTAATTCCGTCCGTCTGTACGTCCGTCCGTCCGTCCGTCTGTTACGCTTTGGGGTACCCATCTCTTATCCGCAACTCCTCTCAAACCACTGAATGAAATTTGATGAAACTTTCACAGAATCTTTATTACAATACTGCCATTGTGCACCTCCTATTTTACTTTTTGATCCGACACATATTTTGGGTTTCCCGGACACAACAAAACATGGACTTTGCAATTATAACTATATGGAGGCGGGGGGTATCATTTAGTGAGCTCATCGCTCACAGTTCCTCTAGTTCTAATAAAAATCAATAAATTAATTGAGAAGAATACTATACATTTTCTGTATTTTATACAATCAATAAACATATACGTGCATTCGTTTGTTCGTTCAAGAAACGTTGATTAAACCCGACCGGGGGCATATCAACATATTGTGGATTGAAATGCACTGTACATGTACGTTAAGAGCAACAGATGGGTTGCTTCAGTTTTATATAACAATTCGGTCAAACAAGGTTCCCATAAACTTTCAGCTTAAAGAGGTGCAGCCACAAATTCATGGTTGCCACAGTGGCGTAATGATAAAATGTTTTTGGTTTTTTTTTTTCAAAAACCTTTGCCGTCTTTGACGTGTACAGTAATATTTTCTCGATTTACACTTCAAATAGAACAGTTATAGAGCGATGGACTTTGTTATAGGAATAGTGTGTCAATGATAAAAAATAAATATTTTTTTTAAAAAATCGTTATCTTAAAAGCTATATATTAAAGCATGAAACTACTTACTGCTTCGGTTTACTGACAATAACAATGTAGACCAAGTATTTTGTACCTTAATTTATATGATACTGATGACCTCCTGAGAGATTTATCAAAAACCAATTAACTACCTATTTGTACTTCGGGCCAGGGTCAACATCCAATAAGGAAGAACAAGATATCATATGACTTTATGTAGTGCTTACTGGCCATTCATACAAAAGTAATAATGGAGTGGAAGCAAAATGCTTGTCCGATTCATGTAAAGGTGGTTTTAAATATATATTTATGACAAACTTTTGTGATGAAAAGGGCTAATAGTAATTACTTAAATTTTATGCACTGCATCTTCATTTTATTTTTTATCGTTTACATTTACATGCATTTGTTTAATAAATCATCATTGAATCAAAATCTATAAATTTGGCCGGATTCTGGGGTAATGGTTTTTGGTCTCAAAAACTTTAAACTTTCCTATAACATTTGATATATTGTTAGTAAGGTTTTACTTATTTCAAATGTGTATTAATTTTAATATCTTGATCTTGATCCTCACCTGCATTATAAATTTTCTATTTTTAAAAATTTTTAACTTTAAACTTTGGACAGATGGTTGGTGCAAGGGCTTCCATATCTCATGTGTCATTCTTGTGACTAATATTTTTACCTCATAACATTGAGTTTAATTGATCTTCACTTGAAATCTTTCTCATAACCTTTCTCAGATTCATGGACACAGATTTGAAGTTAATATTTTCTCAAATTTTCTGTCAAATATCATGAATTTTATATAATCTATATTACGAAAGCCTATTAGGATCAATCTAAAGAGAAAAAAAATTAAAAGGCGTTATATAACGCCTTTTGAAAAGGCGTTATACTACGCCTTTCCATTCAAAAAGGCATTATTACGCCTTTCCATTCCAAAAGGCGTTATAACGCCTTTCTAAAAAGGCGTTATTACGCCTTTCCATTCTGAAAGGCGTTATTTCGCCTTCCAAAAGGCGTTATTAAACCTTTCTAAAACGCGTTATTACGCTTTTCCAAAAGGCGTTATTACGCCTTTCTAAAAGGCGTTATTACGCCTTTCTAAAGATGTTATTACGCCTTTCCAAAAGGCGTTATTACGGCTTTCTAAAACGCGTTATTACGCCTTTTGAAAAGGCGTTATTACGCTTTTCCAAAAGGCGTTATTACGTCTTTATTTTGAATACATGACTAAACATATTTAGCCCAACCGAGGGGTGGGGGTGCAGAAATCTTACCTTTGGGACATAAATTTTACAATTTGATATAGGACTAATTTCTCAAAAAATAATTGAAACAGATAATAATATTAGATTTCCAGGAAGAAAGATTTTTAAATGCGTCATATATTTTCAATGTTGAACCAGCTAAGTCCTTTTTTAATACCAGACACACCTATACAAAGGATCATTGATTTCAATTGCTCATTATACCTATGCAAAGAGTTTGTCTGCTTTTTTCCAAGAAGAGAGAAAATTATCTTTGAATGACATGAATTTTAATCCATGGAAGCAAAGCTCCAAGATACATCTGTTTATATCGTATCTTCACAAGGACAGTGTTGCCTTCTCTTAATACGAATGCAAACGGTTGTCAGTGAGATGTACAGGAATATAGAGAATTGCATAAATAAAGATGGTTTTAATTAAATCTTTCATATATTTATTAACATAAAATAACGCCTTTCCATTTTCATTTTCAAGTAGGCCAGAAGTACGAGTGTAAATGGGGTAAACCCCCCCTCCACACATACACACTTTTGGGGAAAAGTCTTCAGTGCTACAGTTTAGATATTATAATTAACTCTTGGGTGGTTGGTTCCTGAAGATTTTGTTGCAGTGTGTAAAACTGGCAAATTATTGCATTTAAACAAAGTTTAACCGAGAGGTCACCCCACGAGTTTGGCCAGTAGAGTGGGGGTGGTGGTTAGGGGGGGGGGGGGTAAAAGCACGGGCCTGTTAAATGCTAAATAATGGTTATTCAAAAAGGCGTAATAACGTCTTTTTAAAGGCGTAATAACACCTTTTAGAAAGGCGTTATAACGCCTTTTCAAAAGGCGTAATAACGAGTTTTGGAAAGGCGTAATAACGCCTTTTGAAAAGGCGTAATAACGAGTTTTGGAAAGGCGTAATAACGCCTTTTGGAAAGGCGTAATAATGCCTTTTAGAAAGGCGTAATAACGCCTTTTTGATTGAAAAGGCGTAATAACGCCTTTTTGATTGGAAAGGCGTAATAACGACTTTTGGAACAGAAAGGCGTAATTACGCCTTTTCAAAAGGCGTTATAACGCCTTTTTTCGCGTTATTACGCCTTTTCGAAAGGCGTTATAACGCCTTTTAATTTTTTTTCTATAGATTGATCCTAATAGGCTTTCGTACTATATAGCATTTCACACGAAAATATAATTTATAAAACTTTATTTTATCTGGAAATTATTGAAACTACAAATTTCGGGTCGCGTGTGTTCAAGTTGTTAAATTCTGTACACATCACTGAGCATGGAATGACAATACTGGTGAGTCGGTTTTGTTTTCTCACATTTCTGCTCTGAATTTTCTGGATTATAGTTTAAATATTTATCATAAATACACAATGAAATTTCTACTTTTCTTAGCTATTAGATTAAAGATTACTTTGAAAAAGTGCAAGGATGTGTCAATTAAACTCGTCTTTAAATTCGTAATTTCAATAACTCTCAGAGAAATAAGTTTTTAAAAAAATTATTTTCTGTGAAATGCTGTAGCAACATATAAGTCATGATTGTTTAGTCAAAATTTGCGAAAATATTATTAACTTCGAATCTGTGTATTTGTACCTTTTAAATGATGTTGCTAAGACTTTCATGTTTCAAATGTATATTTCTTGTTAAAACGTCCTTTCTTTGGGTTCTCTGGGTTTTTTAAGCTCATGGCTTTGCTTGCTTTAAAAAGCCTCTATCTTCGAATTTGCTGTCATACAGGTATATCAGTGATTTACATGCACATTTATTGAATACGACCATTAATGGGAAGATAATATTATATTCTTCTGCAAAGTCCATCCATGATTGTGAAAGTCATGAACATGCAGCTTAAATGTACTTGCACTAAATATTTCTGTAATAATTACATTAATTCACAGTAAAATATTTGTTGTTATTAATTTTTGGGTTAAACAAATTATAAAGTAACAAGTATTTGTGTTATGCTTCCATGATTTCTAGATATTTTCTTTGTTTAATTGTTGTTTAACTTCCCTCTCGAGAATTTTTCCCTAACATGGAGACGCCACCACTTGCCGGCGGAGAGCTGCAAATTTTGTCCTATACTCGGCACCGAGGGCCATTGAGCAAGGAGGGATCTTTTTCGTGCCAGCACCTACTGCGACACGGGACCTCGGTTTATACGGTCTCATCCGCAGGACCGGTCTCCACATCCCACAGCTGGATTCGAACCCGCGACGTAAAGATCAACTCTTTACTTCGCGACTCTAGAGCAGACGCTCCAACCACTGCGTCACGCGGGCAACCGATCTTCGGATAAAAATTGAAACAGAGAGTTTAATAAATCAATAAATTTGAGTCTTTTATTACTGATTTATTTTTGATAGTATAACTTCACAAAGTAAGAGCCACAACTGACTGGTCTTAATGACAAAGGCTTTGGAGTCCATTATTTTCACCGTTTAACCTTATCCTCACATTCCTAGGTGATTTTTGATCACTGAAAATAAAAAAAAGTCATTAGATGATTTTGAAAAGTGAGAAAAAAATAATTTCCATCTGCTATTGACTCTACATCGTGATAATCAAAGAATTTACATTTATACACAATTGTAAAACAATTTGATACGTGGCTTACAGGGAAAATGTTGAAAAATATGGGATATATGCTTCTACCAGTCAATATTATAAATTTCCTCGTTATGTTTCTTGAGTCCTATGTAATTATCAATTTATTTAAACATAACCAAATTAAAAACAACTTAAGAAATATAATAACTGCGTCGTTAGGTTTATAATCGCGTAAGAAGCTCTTAATCATTGCAAAAGATCTTAAACTTTCCCAAAGTGTATTGTTCTTAATGTTAAATGTTAAACCTAACAGGGGCGTAGCAACACTTTTACTTATACTATAGGAAATGTTAATAGAAAATTAAGCCTGGTTGCCCCCCCCTCCCCCCCACTTTTAGTGATGTACCGAAAATGTGGTATTAGAATTGGAATTAGTATTAAAATCGGTACTGAAAGTAGTTGACACTGAGAAAAAGTTAACCTCTACCCCCTCCCCCCCCCCCCCCCCCCCCCCCCCCCCCCCCACGAAATAGGATTTTCGACTTCAGCGGGCAAAATTTCCCTTCTTCTTCTTTTTTTTTTTTGCTTGTCAACTTTTTCAGGTAAGTAAAAAAAAAAATTCTCCCTGGCTGGCCCCCCACTTTCAAAAACGATGCTACGCGCCTGCCTAAGTGGTTTGTGTACGAAATTGACAATTAAATAGCACTCAAAAAATGACATTCCTCTTAAAGAGAGCTACTCTACTGTTACTGGGATGGAGAATCTAAATAGGAAAATTGTTCGCTAGTGAAAGAAAAGAAATCGGGTAATAAGGAAAATATCAATGTAATCCAATCTTTCTGCCACACTTTAAGAAACTAGCACTCAGGGCCAAGGGATTGTATAATTATTTTTTTCTCTGCCTTTAGTTTGAGAATATTTTTCTGCTCTGGAAAATTTCTGAATACCTTTAGTCCTGGTCAAACCGCCTACGTGCTTCGTCAAACCGAGCTCGAAACTTGCCAGCAGCCTCTCTAGCGAGATCTAGCCCAGCATGGGCAGCATCATGGGCGTCTCGTGCAGCCTGTCTAGCGAGGTCAAATCCAGAGTGGGCCGTTTCGTGGACTTCGTCTACAGCTTGTCTTGCATGGTCTCTAGCAGTGTTCCATCCACTCCGCGCATGTGAGAGAATTCTATCCCACCAGCCCTGAGCTAGTGCCTGCTCTGTAGATAAAACTGCGATCAAAACCACCACTGTGATTGTAGATATCCTCATCATGAAACTGAAAATAAAGTTAGTGCAGTTTGCTTTCAATTTTCAAGATATACATAAGAAAATTCAAGGTTAATCTTTTAACTTCTAGTTCCAATACTAGTATTATATTGTCTCATAGCTTCAGGACTGTAACGTTATGATTTTATATATTAGTCTTTTACCACAACGCTACAGATCCCGTAATGCCAAAAATGAGCAATGAGCAAGATTTTTTGCGCACTGTTTGGGAAAATTTATCCACTTTCCAAAATTAGTAAATCAACTAACTTTCCCTCCATAATTCTTTAATAAATCTGTATATTTAATACACCTCTCAACCTCTCAACTCTCTATAGCACTGTTGGCAAACTGGGCGATTTTTAGTCCTGTAGAGGCGACTATAAAAGGTTGAGAGGAGGATAAAATGTACAAATTAGTTTAAGAATGTGTCTGAAATTAGGGGGTGAAAGGTAGAAGATTTAACAAATCTGAAAAGTGGAGAATTTCTCCCAAACAGTGCGCATAAAATCTTGCGCCGTAAATTGCACATTTTTTGCATTACGGGATCTGTAGCGTTATGGTCTAAGCCTAATATATAATACCATAACGCTACAGTTCCTAACTGTCTCACAGCGAGTTCGAAATATTTGTATAAATAGCTTATGTTTGAATATATGAAATAATACTTACAGATTTTCTGATGTTACATGTACCACGTCCACGGAGTTAGCAAATGTTTTTATTATAAGTCACTGACCCACTCCAGAGAGTCTGAAGGGCTTATTTCCTTTCTTGTACTTAGGAGTGTACTAAGCTCCTAACAAATGAAAGAGGGCATCATGATCGAGTCATATATTGTGTAAAGTTTTGATAAGTTTTCAACTGTGGTTTTTTATCAAATATTTATTGTTTTCTCTCATAAAACCAGCATCTTTTTATCAATAGGAATGACTGTGAAACAGAGCACACGGAGAAAATTTTGCCCTCGTTTTATTTTTGCCCTCTTTTGACGTCTTGACAAATGCCGAATATAATCTAATAACAAGATGGTTTGTGAAACACTGATGCCCCGTATGGCAGCTCATAAGAAAGCTTAAATATTCTCAAAATGCAAGTCAAACTCCAAGGTCAAGAGATAAAGAAAGGTGTGTTTGTGAAACACCGATGCTCCCAGATGACAGCTTTTGGCGAAGGTTGGCGTTTCTCAAATGCAAGTCAAACTCCAATGTTCAGCGATGGAAAATGATGTTGACAAAAGAAAGGACTTGTTGTTATGAATATATCGGTACATCTTGTGAAAGATGAAAGTCCAAGCAAAAACATTGAACAAGTTATGGCCAAGATTACATTTTTTATATGTGCATCAAACTCCAAGGTCACGATCAAAATGTCAAATTAAAGGTACCTAGGGAAAGGCCTTGTCTTAAGAAATATACATGTGAAAAATTAAAGCCCTAGCATTAATTGTTTAAAGGTTATGAACAAGGTTATTTTTTCAAAAGCAGGTCAAACTCCAGGGTCAAGGTCAAAAGGTTTGAATTGTTGGTATCCTAACGGAGGCCTTGTCACAAGGGATACATCTGTTTTATATAAAGGCCCTCGTTAAATATTTCTCATAAATACACAACGACAATAACAAATGTATTTGCTTAATATAAAATCTTCATAGAATCAAAATCTATAATTTGCCCGGATATTCGGGGGTACAGGCACTTGTTTCTGTAATAAATTTTTGACCCATAGTATAATAATTTTTATACTATGGGTTAAAATTTATTCCCGAAACAAGTGGGAATAATGGTTTTTGGTCTGACCTCAAAAACTTTAAACTTGCGTATAACATTTGAACGATTGTTACTAGGGTTTTCATATTTCAAATGTGTATCAATTTTTGACGTCATGACCTTGATTCTCACCTGCATTATAAATTTTCTATTTAAAAAAAAATAACTTTAAACTTTGGACAAATGGTTGTTGTAAGGGCTTTCAAATCTCATGTATCTCATGTCTCAAGGTACTAACATTTTTTTTACCTCATAACATTAATTAAATTGGAGTTTAATTGTTCTTCATTTGAAAAACTTTAATTCTTACTCATAACCTTGAAAAGGTCATGGGCACAGATTTGAAGTTAATGTTTTCTCAATTTTTTGTATAATTTCATGATTTATATATTGCTATAGCATTTCACACGAAAATAAATTTTTTAAAAAAAACTTTTGTCTGGAAATTATTGAAACTACGAATTTGGAACGGGTGTGTTCAAGTTGTTAAATTAATATGTACACGTCACTGAGCACGGACTGACAATACTGGCGAGTCGGTTTTGCTTTCTCACATTCTGGTCTGAATTTTCTGGTTTATAGTTTAAATATTTCTCATAAATACACAACGAAACATCTACTTTTCCTAGCTACATTGTATTACCGGTAGATTAAATATTACTTTGTAAAAGTGCAAGGATATGTTCATCAAAAGCGTTCTGGAATTCGTAATTTCAATAATTTCCAGATAAAAGTTTTGTTTTTAATTATATTTTCGTGTGAAATGCTATAGCAACATATAAGTCATGATTTTATATTGAAAATTTGAGAAAATATTAACAAATTTGTGTTTTTGTACCATTTAAAGGCTGTTGCTAGGACTTTCATGTATCAAATGTATATTTCTTGTAAAAACGTCCTTTCTTTTGGGTTCTCTGGTTTATTTTACCTCATGATCTTGGAGTATTACTTTTTTTAAAGAGCCTTTACTTTCGAATTTGCTGTCATACAGGTATCAGTGATTTACAAGCACATATATTGAATACAACCATTATAGGGAAGACTACTCCTTATATAAAAGCTTCTGCAAAGTCCATTCATGATTGTGAAAGTAATATGCAGCTTACGTATTACCTGCACTTAATATTTCCGTAATAATTACATTAATTCACAGTAAAATATTTGTTATTAATCTTTGGGTTAAAAAAAATATAAAGTTCATGGATTTGTGTTATGATTCTACGATCTCTAGAATTTTTCACTAATATGGAGACGCCACCACGCCTGTGGAGAGCTGCAGATTTTGTTTTATACTTAGCACTTAGGGCCATAGTGCAGGAAGTTTTTTTTCGTGCCAGCACCTACTGTAACACGGGACCTCGGTTTATACGGTCTCGTGCGGTCTCAACATCCCGCAGAGGGATTAACCCGCGACGTAAGGATCAACTCCTTACTTTCGACTCTAGAGCAGATGCTCTAACAACTGCGCCACGCGGGCAACCGATCTCTGGATAAAAATTGAAACAGAGACTTTTATGAATAAATAAATTTGAGTCTTTTATTATTGATTTATTTTTGATAATATAGCTTCACAAAGTATGAGCCACAACTGACTGGTATTAATGACAAAGGCTTTGGAGTCCATTGTTTTCACCGTAACCTTATTCTCATATTCCCAGATAATTGTTGATCACTGAATATTAAAAAAAAAATCATTATATGATTTTAAAAAGTGAAAAATAAATCATTTACATAAATGCTATTGACTTTACATCCTGATAATCAAAGAACTTACATTTAACCAATTGTAAAACAATTTGATATACTTGGCTTAACAGGGGCATTTATGTTGAAGAATATGGGAAATATGCATCTACTAGTTAACATTCTAAATTTCTTCGTTATGTTTCTTGAGACCTATGTAATTTTCAATTTATTTAACTTAACCAAATTAAAAACAAATTAAGAAATATCATAACAGTGTCGTTAGGTGTGTAATCGAGTTAGCCGTAAGTAGCTATCACATTGCAAAAGATCTGAAACTTTTCCAAAGTGTATTGTTCTTAATGTTAAGCGTTAAATCTAAGTGGTTTGTGTACGAAATTTAACAATCAAATTTCACTCAGAAAATGAAATTGCTGTTAAAGAAGGTTATTCTACTGTAACTGTGCTAGAGAATCTAAATACGAAAATTAATTGTTCGTTCGTGGAAAAAAAAAGAAATGGGGTAATAAGGAAAATAACAATGTTGCTTTTCACAAACATTTTAAGAAACTTTTTTTGGTTGGTCAAACTCCAAGGTCTAGGTCAAAAAGTCAGTATTGTTGCTATTCAAAGGAAGCCATGTCACATGGGATACACCTTTAAAATATGAAGGCCCTTATACAGGTACTAATTGTTCGAAAGTTAAGTCCAAATTGTGCTACGTATTGACTGATAATAAAATTTTTGATCAACGTTTTTCACAGTTTCGTGGCTGATCATTGTCAAATAAACAATTAGTGTCTCTCATGTCAAAGAAATGAGAAGGAATTGTGTGAGAGAAGTGAACTCTGAAGTTTGCAACATCTAGTGCGAACCAATAAATTCTGAGGAGGGGAGGGGGGAGCCTTTCTTTCATTAAAACAGAGATGAAAGTATATTTCCAGGGCTACAATTGCAAAAGTTACACAAAAGCACTACTTTTGTGAGTTTTGTCTTGTAAGTTGTCATGAGTCCTCATACAGTTAACCATAGCCCTCATCCTCTTCTCCAGATCCTGCTCCTCTCTCAGGCTTCATTATTCCTTCCCTCGTTCCTCCCCTAGGCACCCTTTCCTTTAGGAGTGCTGCCTATACCCTCCTCCTTAAAGCATTACTTTTCCTCCTTCTCTATGGTTGACCCCTTTCTCTTTCTAGTGTCCATTCCTTTTTCTCAAGGGTTTATTCACTACTCCTCCTCCATATGAGTTAAATTTATATACACATGTATAATAATATATGCATATTACAAAACACACTTTTCAATTCTATTAATTTATTATGCTATGCCACAATATATCTTCATAACACACAATCAAACAAATTAAGCAAAAATTTACTACCTCTACATTTCACAAACAGTATTGTAGGGCAAGAGGATATTGAATAAATTAACTGCATTACTATAATGTATACAGTGAAACCTGTCTGATCTGGCATCCACTGGGAGACAAATTTTGTGTTGAAATAAACAGGGTGTCAGATTGCCTGGTGTAAAAAACAGGAACAAAAGTGAAATGGGAATAAGAAATTTAATGTCGGAATTCACAGTGTGATGGATTGAACAGGTGTCGGATTAGACAGTTTTCACTGTATGTGTATTCTGTAAATAGTTTATAACTCAAACACAGGATATTTTATTTATGAAAAATTAATCTGTGCAATTTTAATATGGCCTATAAAAAGAAAAATAAGCATCACTCTGAAGCTGAAGAAATCAGGTGAGATTAATTAGCCTCTACATTATTATTAAAGTCTATCTCGATTCTATAAATAAATGCAAGGAGTATTATATCTAGGTTATTAAATCTATAAAGAATGTATTATAAAAACTGAGTGACCAAAAATATATTGCATAAATACCCAAGGGGAAAAATTTTAAGATCATTATTTTTAACATATCATAGCTAAGAGCACTTTCTACCATTGTATTCACTCTGAGTTGGGAAAGAAGGACAACTCGGTTTAGGAGAATAGGTTTCATAAAGTGCTCTCATCATATGACAGGTACCCATATGCAATGCCAAAAAATAGTGACTGTAAAGCCAACCTGAGAGGGTAATGTAGCTTTTTAACATGAAAGCGTCCTCTTCTGGGACAGATATTTTGAAATCACAGTCTAAAAGGACGGTTTTCTCAGATGATGGTGTAGCTTGGTATGCAAAAAAGAATATTAAGTAGTACAGTGTATTATAAAACATATGAAATATTAAAACATGTTAAAACAACTGTTGACATTTATTTCTTTTCTAGCAATAAATTTAAGATTTCATGGATTGATAAGTTTTACATAGATTTAAAACATTAATAATATATAAAGGAATGTTTGGAATGGCTGGCATAAAATGATTAGTATTCAAACTTTTTTCCCCGAAAGTTGTGCAACAACAACCAGATTAACACCTGAGAAACATTGCCCATATACAAACTTGACAACATGGCGATGGAATGATAGAAATTCACATTTCTCTTATAAAGTCTTAACAAATATCTTAACCTAAGTACACAGCCTTCGCAAAAAACACCCCCGATGGATTGACGGTGACATTGATTTTGTCCATAGGTTTAAACATTCCAATAAACCGTCCGTCAAACACTTCTGTGACATTGTACGCCCCTGGTCCTATCATGCCTACCGTCTGACACTCCACACTCAGCTGTAGAAAAACAAACATTAAATTAAAAGTTATCTATCTACAGGGCAGTAAAGGGTGGAAACAATGAAAAAGTACAATGCTGAAAACTGATAAAGTATGTGATGTATTTATTTATGAAAATGATTCCTTAAACAAAGTAAGAACTTGTGAGATTTTGAAATGGGTTGTTTACATGTAGTCAAGTATCAAGCATTGTTGTTTTAAAGTTTGACACATTACATTTTCTGGTAAAAAAGACAGGTGTTGTCAAAAAATGAAAAACTAAGAAATTCATAGCCATTATGCATATCAATTTGAATTTAAATGGCTTTGAAGCAAAGGCTTTCTATGATGATGAATGAGCAACGTCATGTGGTAGAAATTTACTGACATTTCCAAAGAACTGATTACATCCCAAAGTACAAAGAAACTAATAAACATAAATCTCTATGTAATTTTTACCTTTTCCGGAGTTCCTCCTGATCCAGTGTAAAGAATTGCGAAGGCGACACTTCCCTGTGGAGTGACCGGCCGAAACCAGAACTGTATTTGGTTCATCTGTTACATATAAACAAACAGTAAACACACATAAACAAACTCTCCAAATAATGTCTCAGAATACCGAATCATTTAGTACTGTAAACAGGGAAATCTATGTCCCTGTTTTATTTTTGCCCTCTTCATGGATGGGTAAATGCAAAATGGGGCAATTTCAAAGAATACAGCATAATTTCTTAAACAGAACTATGATGGGGGGAATTTGTAACAGGGCAAAATTGTTCACAAGTGCAAAAGAGCAAAAAATAGAATTCGCTGAAAATAGCCCTATATGCAGTATTTACTTACATCTACCAATAGAGCCCCGGGCTGTCCTAGGGGATCCTGATTGATGGCTATTACCCCCTTGTGTTGTAGGAGGGCCTTGGAGTAAGGGTCAATATTCCTGAGGTCTGTGGACATGATCAGGGGGGCTGCCATGATGGCCCACATTGCCATCTGGGATTTCTGCTGTTCCTTACTCAAGCCAAAGTTTCCAACTATTATCTGGAAAAATGAAAATATAATTTCAATGACACTGAATATTTCTGTTTGTGAAGCTGTTTTCTTAATGCTTTATATGTCATTTTTTTTAATATGCTCTTTTAAAATTTATACCAATTACAAAAACACACAGATGCAATAAAATGACAGTGCAATTTCATGACTGCACTGATACGTTCATGATATTACATTCTGAAAAAAAATTAAAAATACAAAACAGTATTTTGACATCTCTAGCAATTTATGTTCATCTTATATGAAGTTATCCTTCTAAAAATTTCAACAAAGAACATACCATATCAGGATCATTAAAATTTCCTGGACCTGCTACATCAGAAAAGTTTCCCTTATTTTTGCCATAGTATCCAATGATACTGGCCACGCTATCCCATGAGTCCTGGATATCATCAAAATTTCTCCAGATGTTACAGCTCTTAGCAATAGCTTTGTAATCAGGCTGCAAAAAAAGGACAGATGTCAGAAATTAAATCAAGTAAACAATTATTTTTTTTTAATTTATTTCTGAATTCTTTTATTTTTATTTGACCTTTATTATGTATAAAGAAGGAACTCCTTATAAATAAGCCCAAATATCAGTTCTCTATTTTAGATGGATCAAAAGTTACCTTGCGTCTAACAATAGACTGCCATATCACATGCAGATGGCATAAATGTAGGCTTTCAAATGACTAATATGTGGGATTTTCCCTATCTTTTTTGTAAAATATGGCAAAAAATGAGTCACAAGTTATTTATTTCCTTACAAAGATCATTGATTATTGACATAACAGTGATATAATTCCTTTTTTTTAGTGTATTTATAAAATTTTTTGTGGTTCCTTGATTGCTTTACTTACAATTTTATCATTGGCTACAAAGTAAGCAGGCCAGCTGCAAGAGTAGAGAATAGGTCTGCCTGTTTTGTTGAGGAAAAACTCCATAATGGGATATCCTGAGAAAAATACATACAATGTATCAAAAACAAATTTTGAGAGTTAATTACTGGGTATCATCAGAAAATATGTGTGATTTTTATTTTGCATTAACCTGTACTTCATCTCATGTTACAATTCAGAAAGAAAAATACTACAAGAAACTTGCTGTGTCTAGCAAAAAACAACTCACCAGAAGTCATGTCTTCTACATTACTATAACAACCATCTAACTTCAGTAGATCTACACCCCAGTCAGCAAATGTCTGAGCATCAGATTCCATGAAGAACTTGCTGCCAGGGAATCCCCCACACGTTTCTGTCCCGAAGTCCTCATAGATCCCAAACTTCAGACCTTTACTGTGGATCTGGAAAAGTGTGAGGAAGTGATTTTTTTTTTATCAAACAAAGAAGTACAATAGAAGTGGAAATTTTAGCAGGACACAAATTTAGCGATTTCTCTTTAAAAATTGGTAATTTAATTTAAGCGAGAAGTAATTTTAGCGATTTTATAATGCTAACTAAAGAAGCTATTACAAATGAAATGCAATTAATTTTAGCGATATTTAATTTTAGCGATCTCATGACCCTCGCTAATAATGCCAAAATTAAATCCTAGCTCGCTAAAAATTCTACTTATATGGTATTGATGAATGTCTGACTAGTAAGTTTAAAATAAAACATTTTTTAATATCAACTTACTACTAGAAATACAAAGTCTTTACTTTAGTTGGCATTAATTACAGGAAGAAATTTGATTTTCATTTTATTAATATTTGAAGTTGGTAATAAAAAAAAGTTCTACAAGTTTTATTGATGCTTTTCAATGTCATATTATGGAGTAATTTAATCAAATGTACATGTATCATATCGACAAATGTGTCATCAACTGTTCAAACTGGTGATATTTTGATATTATACATGTATTTACTCCTTTCAAATAAAATTTCTTTAAAAGAAGAACAAGACATGTCTAGTTTCCAGTAACCTCACAACAGAACCTGTACATGATAAAGCTTACATAGTCACCCAGAGCTTTCATGCCACTGGGGAACCTGTCAGGGTCTGCCTGCAGTCTTCCATCAGGTCCTCGTTTTTTGGCCATCCAGCAGTCGTCTACATTTACGTACTCATATCCAACGTCTTTGTAGCCATCCTCTGCCATTCTGTCCGCAATCTGCATGTACAGTTTCTCTCTGAAATGAACAAGGTTACAAATCATTATCTTCTTGTGTAAATATGTAAGTTAAATCATGTGTTATACATATATTACAATGTAGTACTGGTTCAAAAATCAGTTACTGTCCAATAAAAAGGCACTGATGTGAATACAACATATCTAAAATATTCATGAAAATAAGTTCAAGTACCAAATACAATCTGCCAGTCATGGATTCTACATTTCTGGGCAGTTTCATACACTGCTTAAAGGTTACATGAAACAAATATCAAGTTAATTTTAAAGGGCGAGTGATTTGTATTTTAAATACAAAATCCATATTATTATGATTACCCACCCAATGCAATTTTCTGGATCATTGAGACAGTCAGTGTTGCATCTAAAACGTTCCCATGAGTTCCAGCCCATAGGGGGAGTGCGGGCCAATCCATTATCCAGTGTATAGATACTGGAGAGCCCAGCCAGGAATAACAACAGGGTCTTCATTCTGAGAAAATTAAAGCTTAAATGTATCAAATGCAGCAATGAAATAATCAATACTTCAAGAACTTTAAATTTACATTGCAGATTAAATCAATAATGAATATTCAAAACTATAGCATTCTAAAGAAATAAGAATCAATTGTTTGAAGACACAAGTGATTGAAGTGAATGTATCTTGAACATGCTAAATTCATGTTTCATCTGCTATTCAGATAGTGAACACATTCTTTCCTTCAAAGAACGGATTACCATTTGACATATCATTAGCTGCATGCCAATGAGCAATTATTCTATGCAACTGAATTTCATGTTCAACATAAGTCACTGACAACCAATATAATAACGCATTTTTACAAATCCCAATTGGTATTGAATATATAACCTGAACGGAAAATGATGAGATGGACCAGACCAAGATTTGAACCAGGTTCCTCTGAAATTCAAGTAATTAAAAGTACTCATTCCATCAGGCTATCTGGCCACAAGTGACAGAACATGTCTGGCCACAACACTCCTCCACTCCTTAAAGGTCTTTTCCCTGAAAACAATAGGGCTGGGACGATACAACTTTTTCTATATCGATACGTATCACGATATTTGAGCCACGATACGATATGTATCACGATATGTTAAATTGCTTATAAAATCTTTTTTTGCATTGAAATAAACAAATTATTTCTTTGCAAATAAGAATAATTTATTCAAAATAGTTGTTTATATGTTGTCAAACAAAAATATTTTACTGAAATTGTGTTAATTATTATTTATTTCATATCTATATTTATATTTAACTTATTTATCTTATATATTAAACCCCAAATGTTAAATAAACAAAGAAAAATAGAAGTCAGATTTTCATGGGCGATATTTCGATATTTCTTCATTTGTGTCAATATGCGTATCATCCTCACATATATCACGATATATCGATATCTTGATATATTGTCCCAGCCCTAGAAAACAACAACCCAGGGCCCTTTCCTGGAAGGTCAACTTTCTTCTTTCCTGTCACATTTGGTGCCCTGGAAGTGACAGGTGAAAGCCCCGTCAAAGTACTTACATGGTGTCTTCGAGGGGGGATACCTTAAAGGGGGAGGAATGTGGGGATCAGATGGGTTTGATCGATGGTGACCAGATAGCTCAGTTGATAGAGCACCTGACTGGAGATTTAGGGAGCCTGCATCGCCCTGGGTTTGAAACCCAGTCTGGTCTGTTGCAGCTTTTTCCGTTCCTCATTTTCTGTTGCAAATTATTCATGATACACAGATTAAGTCTGTTTTAAGTATTCAGCGGTGAACACATCACAAAAGGCATCATATTAAAATTGAATACAGAGGTAAATAATGCTCCAAGACAATGTCAGTCTTTGTTAGCCCCTCCCCGAACCTGATCCACCCTTCCAAAGTGCACTAGCAGTCAACCCCCATAGATGCTAATATAGATAAAACATGTTCAACAATTAAGTCAGCATACCTTAATTAATTAACTGCTAAAATGAAGTAGATTATTACTACACATAGTGACATACCTTCTATCAGTATCTGCCTACTTTCGTTTCACGTGAGATGAGGAATGGTCATGTGATTTACCATGTGATTGAGATTACCATTATTATCCTCTTAAATGATGGGCCATCAACCTTAATAAATATTTACTTTGTACAAGCGTGATATTCTTCCCTATTTATTTGTTGTACAATAATGAGTAAACGGTAAGCATGCGTACGGAAATAAAAAGGAGAAAAATGGTCGGGCACGGTGTACACGATAATTTACACTCCAAGACGCGCCAAAACATGTTTGAAACATCAATAATTGAACAGGACTGTCAGGAGTGTGATTTCTAGACGTTAGTACAACAAATAGCAACAACTGTTGCGTAAAAAACAAAGGTTTTTGAATTATATTTTTTATCTGCACATGGTCAGATGGTGAAATAGATTTAGAACCTAATTCTCTCCATTTTGCAGAGCTTTAGTTTAATTCTTTTCCTCAGTAGACTGAGGGTGCACCCCACACACCATCTCACCCCTCACTCCTGCCATGAAATATGAATGTGCCATATTATTTACTATGGTGTGTAATGAAATGGCTTGTTGATCAATGCGTGTATGCATTTAATACTTGTGTAATGACTAGGTGTTTTGCCTCACTCCAGATTGTCACTTCACCCCCTCCCCTTCCATTTTTACGTGAACATGATGAAATAAAAAAAAATCTTTACTTTTTCTATTTGTTTTATATTGTATTTACAGAACATGGCAACTGGTGATCTGACAAACAATATCAGAAAACTTCAGAAAGAACTGAAGATTATGAAGTACCAGGAAAGTTTGGATTTGAATGGGTATGTTATATTAATTCATGATGATGATGATCAATTACACTATCAGAAAGGAGACAGGTTGTGTAGTTAAAAAAATGTGTTAAAATTTATTTTCTGGCAAAAAACACATAGGATTAAATTTATTCAACCGTTTGACTGTCAGTGAGAAGCCATTAAGGTAAAACCAGGGCTCTCACACCACTTTTTGGGACTGGGGCCGGGGCCGTTCAAATTGGGAAAATTATCGTCATTTTGGGAAAAGTTGGATAAAACAAATTCATTAAAAAAAAAATCCTCAAATTTTGCTTTTCTAGCATTTTATCATCAATGCTAACTCTGGTTTGAATAAACAGTTAAACAGAACAAACATGGGTACGTAGGCTATTTATGAAAGTACATTAGCTTTGTAATTACTATCTTTGAGTTTTGACATTGCGGTTGCGTGACAGTCGCTAGTCACATAGTCCCGAATTTCCTCGATCACATGGGCAACTTTGCTTACCAATACAGCGCGAGACTGAACATGCCGAAGCGCGGGTATGTTTCTAGGTGCAGCTTACTTATGTTTAAATGAAATGTCTATTTTTGAAACCAAAATGCTGGTTTTTGTCAAAACTACATAACAAGATACTCTGCACTCATAGTTGTATACATTTTTGTAAAAACAATAACCTGGTTCCCCGAACCAGTTTACAAATGCATTTGGCGCGAACTAATAAAATAGTAGTACAGTTTCAATTTCATTTGCAAATGTGTTTTGTTTGGGGATTTTTTTTTTTGCGATTAGGTTTGATGGACTTTTATTTTTTAATTAATATTTTACTCTAGATTGAAATTGGGAAATTTACACCTTTCTTTTGGGAAAAAAGGTACCTTTTTTGCATTGGGAACGGGGCCGTTGAACGGCCCCAATTTTAGAGAATCGAGAGCCCTGAAAACAAAAATAAAATGATTGTGTATATCAAACTACAGTAATACTTGGTTATAACGAAGTCGCCAGGACCTGTGAACTTACTTTGCTATATCCGTAATTCATTATATCCGTATAAGGAATTCGTTAAATTTATATAGCTGAAGATCCAAGATAACTTCGCTATATTCGTGAATTAGCAATATACATGTTCGTACTAAACAAGTTTTATTGTACCATTTATTTGGTTTGTATATATTTAAGCACAACTTTAAATGATATATTTAATGTGGTTTAAAATCTTACTACTATGGTAGATTTTCCCTTTAGACTTGCACAGGGTAAGGCATCAGCCCTTCTTCCCATCTACCACTACGCATTTACCACATACAGCTGTTCCATAGCAGAGCTGATTGCCAGCACAGACACTGAGCTGTATACCAAGACAGATCTACGATTCATGGAGGGGTGCTACAAGGTGAGACGGATGCATGAAATCGATACTGAGGTCACTTAGTCTTCTAAAATTTATTGTTTTTATTCTCTCTCTTTGTACTATCTAATATGCTTTCTCTCTGCCGATATGGTAAATATAGCATTGCATGTACTTATCTATAATTTGTTGTTACAGATTTTGAGGGACTTGTTTCATTATAAACCTCCTGTAACAAAGGAACAGTTTTTTAACAATGGTTTTGTCGAAAGGAAAATTATCATGTGCACAGAAGTGATGAAACTGATTCAACTAAAGAACAAGTCTCTACAGCCTCAGAAAAAGGCCCCCACAACAACGACTAGTAACCTGGGACAGGTGGTCTCTATGAAGGTGAATATAACTGAAATATACTACAGTTTAACTTTGTTATCTTGAACACTGATATCCTGAGTACCATGGATATATCAAGGTAATTTTATAGTTCAAATGTCTTATTCTGCAAGTTTTTTATAAGGGTCATTCAAAAACATGTGGAAAAAAATCACTCTTCGTCATATAATTTTTAAGATATTTAGGATAAAAACATGGTCACTTATTTTGTCGATTTGATGCAATATGGATACTTTAATGATTGATAAATTTTAAAGCCCAGCAAGACCAAAGTGACTGACCAGACCCAAGTAAGACCCAACAGCTCTAGGAGATCCAGGTCATCCCTAGATACCTACAGTTCACAGAGGGAGGGACTGCCAGACACTAAGAATGCGGTTGTATCTCCTCGTTCTCTAACAGATTTTGATCCCCATCAGGTAAATCAGGCATATAATGAAATCAGTAATATTTCTCAAGCTGAGCTTTGTTGTCTTTGATTACCTTATTTTCAAGACAAGATAACAGAGACATTAAAATTATGGCATATTTGAATTCAGAAACAGTTTTTGAATTTAAACATAAATTCATCTAGCAGGTTGTCAATGAATTGCTCCAACCAGCTGAGAACATTCCAAAGCATACAGCTCACCATGTATCAAATAACAGATTACTGGACAACCACTCACCAACAAAAGATGCTGACACATCCTCTTCATCAGAATCTTCAGACCAAGTCATCACACAGAGGTCACCTCCAGTCCATGTAGCCAGTGTGACCTCTCCACCTAGGGTCACCAAAGAGGTGCTGCCATCTGCTGGTAGAAATGTTAGAGGATTTAATTGGGCAGTTGTTACCCCTAGCATTGCAAAAACCAGATCGTCCATTCCATTTTCAAGTGGTATGATTTTATTTTAATACTATTGTTATGATAGTGGCTATCAAAAAATCATTGCAGAAAGCAGGGTATTCTGACAGTATTCCCACTGAGCATAAATTGAAGTTGGTCTTACAGATTTTAAATGCAAAAGGCCTCTTTCTGTGGGTACCCTATAAAGATCTAGCTGTCTGTCCATCCTATTTCAGTTGTACAAAACCAGTGTGCACCAAAAATACTGGGCCAATGCCTGAACACAAATGAAAAAAAATTGTTTTGGCTAGATATGAATGTAGATTGGCACTAGCCTTATAAAATTTTTTGTCTGCTTAATTCATTTCCACTTTAGTATTTTAAGTATTTGTCAAAAAAGTTTGTATTATTCTAACACAGAACTGATTTTATTGAAATTTTAATATCTTCCAAGCCCTAGAATCTATAAGAGAGATTCTTAATGACCATGTAATTACCCACAGTCTTCATTTATTTCAGATATCCCAGGCCATGCTCAGTTCTGTTTAGAGGAGGATGAGGAAGAGGAAGAAGAAGAGGAAGAGGAGGATGGTATAGAGACGGTGATGGCCGCTACACCAGCACATTCCATCATGGAGCCTCATAATGGAGAAACAATCGAAACAGAGAGAAATCACAACAGCAATCCACAGCAGCCTCAAGCTGGCCAGGCCAACCAGCAAATGTTAAATGAAACTCATATACTCAAGGTTATGCAGTTTATTATATACATCATAGAATGAAACTCATCTACTTATGATTATAGCTAATATATACATATACCATAGAATTATTATAGTTTGCAGCTAACTGTAAAGTTTCATGTTACGTCACGATCTTTTTCGTCAGATGCATCCAGCGTAAACAATTCACGTGATTAGTTAACTAAATTATCAACATTGACACGGAAATAGTCTGTTGCACGAGCAACCAATCAGGGATAGGAAGAATGTTCCAGTCGTAAAGCTTGCCATTAGGAGGCGTGTACTATTTACCTTGAGCGCAGCTGTCCACTAGATCATGACGTAACGTGAAACTTTCCAGTTAGCTGCAAACAATAATAATGCAGATAGTTTAAATTTTAAATGGTTACTTATAGACTTCTAGCAAAAATTGACATTTAAACAGGCGTACGTACCTGCATTTTAAAAACTTTACAAAATCATCCTTCCAAAAAAAAACAACCCACAAATATATGTATGCTTTCCTAATGGTCAGGTGTGTTATAATCTTTTGGTTTTAGGCTATAGAGCAGCTGACTAAGTGTTTCGGGACTCTGGAGTCTGGATTAACCAGGTCTATTGAATCTCTCAATGCACGTATGATTCTTGTGGAAAATAGGGTTTCTATGATGGAAAGCAAGGTATGATTTGGTAGAAATGCACAAAGAATTATAAGCGGAAAAATGCAATATGAAAGAAATTTTTTTTTTATATTTCACAAGTTAAAAAGAAGATGAATACTCCAGAAATACAAATAACTTTTTGTTTTGAATACATAGAAAGGAATTGTTTTAAGAAGGTTTTCATTTAAAATATTGCTAAAAAATATGATTTTAGATTGAGGCAGTGTTAGCTGGTTCTCAAAGAAAAGAGGAGCCAACATTACCACAGCCTACAAATCACAATGGAGTACCTCAGAGATCTGCTGTATCTGGCGTTAATACCAATCTTCAGGGTCAGGGACAGCAGAATTACAATATGACAGAAATTACCAGACCTCCTAGCAGCTCTACTCTAAAGAGCAAAGCAGGTACAGGAAGTTTTGGTCATTGTATTATGGAAATAATTTTTGTTGTTATAGCCATAAGATTAAATAATGAGATGTACCAGTATATGCTTAGAAATGAGCCATTGAACAATTTTTACTGTATTGATTCTCTTTTTCATACGTGTATTTGTAGGAGGATTTGGCAAACATAAGTCATTTAAACATAAATTTTAACAAATGGAATCAAAATAGGTCATATTTGTATAAAATTTACAAAAAAAATTCTTTTGAGCTCTTTAGTGTTTTTTAAAAAAGAATCAATTTCTGTATTGAAGATAATCCAATAACAGTGTCAGGACAGGAAAGAAACAGTACAGAGCCTCAGCAGATAACCACAAATCACACAACAGAGAAATCCCCCAAGTATAAAGCTCCTCCGTATCAGTCCGCCCTGTATGATGATTCCACTCTGGTCATGTTTTCCCCAATTCGTCATGTGGCAGGTACCCCTCATCAGCATAGGACTCCGGAGACCACATTCTGTTCCAATAATAACGACACAACTGACCCGCGGCGATCCAGTACTCCACAACACAACACAGTGGAGATGGACACACAGATTGTGCTTGGGGAATCCATGAACCTCCCTACTGGGGATACAGATACCCAGAGTCAAGTGAACAGGATTAAAAATCTGTAAGTTTGTATTGTACTTACATTCAAAGAGTGGGCCATATTGCTTTGCAGCTTTAGATCGGGTGGTACATGTACACTGTTGTGTTGGTAGGTCTGCCAGGGTGTAGACCAATGTTTCATGACCATTGATAGTCATTTAACTATCTGATTTACTTACATTTAATTATTTCCTAAATCTTGAAAATGTATAGACAAAAAAAGAAGTGTGTATATGGTTAAAAGTATTCATCAAACTTTACTGTAGGTAGATACACATAAAATTTATCTTCCAACAGAAGTGAAACCTGATAGTTTAATATGTAGTACTCGGACAATCTGATGTAAAGAGTTGACATTTATTTCCACTTCCTTGAAAGACCTTAGATTTTTTTTATAAATGTAATATTAGGTACCTCTAAAATTCCTTCTTCCCTATCGTAACTGTATGGTAGAAATATTGGGTGTTTAAAATGGATATGCATTGTCATCATATTAATCAAAGTTCTAATCGTCTTCTGGAATTTTTCTCTGTTTCTATGCAACAATTGAATATTTTGTTTCTTATTTTGCAGATTTAAATCAACAGAAGTTATGCTGAAAAACTGAAAGAATGAGGACGAAAAATGACAATTTGTGTAGACTAAGATTAGAGAGAAGAGTATTAGATTAATTATTTAAATGTATTGGCAGTACAGAGTAATGTACGTGATTGATGATTGCAAGCATTAACAACTACCTCATGTGTCATATTAACCATGTGCTAATGATAAATTATGTCATAATTAATAGAATGCACTAGCTGTTATTTGTTGTTAATAAATTAATATAAGCATTCAGAACTTTATTTGATTATGAAGATTTTTGAGAAATTGGAGTTATGAGATATTTCATAGTTTCTTTATTTGGAAAGTTAAAAAGTTAAGATCTTAAATTTTTTTTAATTTAAAAAGGTTTAAATCTTGGCAATAAACATGGATAATTTAATATGTTTATATGGTAATGGTCAAAATATGTTGATCATGCCCCTCCTCCCTGTAGGCATCTGTAAAAGACAAGCTTCTAAAGAGGTTGAAGTGGAGGTTGGTTAAACCAATTGAGCAGTTACTGTAAAATCACATATTTTTGAGGGGTCAAATTTTCGTGGTTTGAGGAAAATTCATTGGTTCATGGGGATTTGATTTCGTGGTTGAAGAATTGTTCAGTAGTAATATATGTGAAAAATTGCATTTCGTGGTGGACATAAATTCGTGGGTCTCTTCATACCTTGAAAACCACGAAAATGAAATCTCCACGAAAATTAGTGATTTCACGGTATGTAGCATGCTAATGTCTACAATGGCATGAGTCTTCAGATTTTAAGGTCTCGTCCAAAGCCGCAATGTTCACTTAAAGCAATGACTCTGAGTATCCTTTCAGTATGATTGTTTGCTTCCACTTGAATAAACCTTTTAAAGTTCTGCATCCCAAGTAACACATCAAACTTACATGTAGATGCATAATTATACAATTTGAATAAATATTTTAAAGTTAAAAAATACATGTAAAGGAACAATATTTTCCTGACAGAGGATATTATTAAAGATATCCACCAGCTTTAATAACTTTGACCAAATTTTGAAGAGTTTATCTCCTTCAGTGATCTCATTAGCTATGTTATTACTGTTTATTTCACTCCAGATGTCAAGTAGCATATGGTATTTCTGCAATATATATCAATTCACTGATTAGGGTCAAGTTAACTTTTGAATATGCTACTCAACTTTTGAATACCTAGTAAACATGAGGATTGATAGGAAAAAAGAGAAGAATATTAATATTGAATCAGAGTTGAACCCCTTTATTGAGTGTTGGTAAGATGATGAAATTACACAAACTGGTATTTTTTTAAAAAAATTTAAGAAACAGTCACTGACATTAAAACTGATCTTGGCATTAAGTCTTATAATTACCTTATCTTCAAATTTATTGATAACATACATACATGGTACATGCATGATTTCCCTGAGTTTTCATTTGAGACCTGATTAATTTCTATATATACATTTATCACAGTTTACATTGATCAAGTTTGATAAATTACATAGCTTTTCTTAGTTTTTCACTAGATATCTGATTTAGTTCTATAAATCTTTGTAACTCAGGTGGTGGTGCTGGTGAACTTAAGGTGATGTCCATTTTATTTAGCACTGTGTCAGGACTGGCTCCTTTCACAACCATTTTGACAAGTGCAATTGCTGACACAAAGTTAGTTTTTGTTTCTCTGATTTGATGCTCTAGGTAAAATGCTTTTGAATCCCAGTGGAGTATCTGAAGAAAAAGAAAAATTTATGTGCTCTACATTAATGGCTCAAAAATTGAAGGTAATGCAGTCTTGTTACAAATATATGTATTTAAAATCTTCATTATTTTATACAATATAGGTAAGGTATGAAAAACATCTCACTTTTGATTTTATGAAGAAAAAGTCCATGAAGTTCAGAGATTTTCTGTATCTTATGGTACTTCCTCCATTAATGATTGAAGCATTGCTTTTCCAAAGGCCACTAAAAATGCCCTTTTCCAGAAAAAATTTCAGCCTGGCAAAATCGCATTCACGGAGATAGCGTGAATTGTTCATGTGCCAATTTGCATCTAGATCACTTGTCCAACACACTCCTGTAGTATTAAAAAAAAGTTCGAAATTAGTTTAAAGCATCTTTGCTAGCCAAGGGTTTCTGAGGAGAGTATATATAGTGGATTATAAACCTTTAGCCAGCAAAAATGCCTTTGGATAGTTTTCTTTTTTTGCCAATTCATTCAATTTGGTGAAATAAATATTGCATATCTTGAAAAACAAGCAGCCATTAAAAAGAAATCATAAATATTTTTGAAGTTTGTTGTCCTCCCTAACTGACAGTTAGAATACTATCATTAGAACATGTGGAATGCAAAAATTTATAAAGGTTCAATACGTTTCAAGGCGCCTAGATTCCATAGTATCAAATGCGTCCACATTCTTTTACGTTACTTATTATGAAATATGTACATATGTAATTAATCATTTTATTGTTATTATTTTTAATATTAGAAATGATGTGTGAAGAAGATATTTTTTCTTCATGACTACAGTAGGCCCGCCCCTTTATCAGAGATGTTTATCTGGTTATGGTACGTTACCATTTATTATGCTTTCATCCAAAATCGGCATTCGCTTAAATTTTCCCTTCCATGTGTACAGAATAAAGGAAATTACAACTCTAGTGTAATATGCAACATCAAACAAAGCAAATGCCGCAGCAGCATAGGAAAAAGAGCACCAAAGACCCAGATTTTGACATCATTTCCTGGTTGAACAAGATGAAGCAGAGTAATAAATGGGTAGGCTTTACCTGATTGGCTGAATTGAGGTATGTAAATATTTTCATTTTAAAGTAAAAATATTAATGTTTGAAATAAATGATGGAATGTGGGAATATTACAAAAATTCTAGAAATACCAGGGGAGATTGTAGGAGTGGGGATTGATATTTTTGGCAGGGTGTCATTTACTGCCGATCTCTGTAAGTTCTAAATAACTGCAAATTTGACCTATAAACGCCGCGGAACGGTATATTTTTTTTCGTGTTTTTAATAAGTGCTTAGAACGAACTTTCAAATAATACCAGTGATTTGTTTGAACGGGAATTAGTAAATTACTTGGAGGGCAAAAGGTTTGTATAGAGTTCTATGGGAAATTAATTGGTACTCTTTTCCCTATAGAGACCCCATTTTTTAATAAGTAAAGTGAAGTGAAAGTCATGAAAAGTTATTTTTAGCAATTTATTTGAATATTGAAGACATTTCGAGAGAAAAATTAGCAAAAATTTGAATTATTTATCTGTGGAATTAGGGTTAGAGGTGATTTTGGGTCTTTTGTAGAGATTGGGGGGGGGGGGGGGTTACAGAGGATGGAAATTGGTAAAACAATGTGTAGTTGACTTGGCCATAGGAGAAAGGTAAGTTAAGAAAATGTATCAGATTGATCTTATAATAAATGTTTGTATGTATTCATAAATTTATGTATGTATTTTACATTTACATGTAATTGTGTATTTATATGATTTGCTATATATGTGTACTTTTGGAAGTGTAGGAGGGTGGCCTGGTGTTAATTTTTGCTTAGTTTCTTATACGTCTGCATGTTTGGTATCTTTTCAAATGATTTATTCGGCCCTTAAAAGTGCGTTTCGTGGTGTTCATGTGAAAGGAGGTCATTTTCTGTCTTGACGTATCATGTCGGTAGTGTATGTGATCCTGTGGATTGCCTCCCTTTGACTGCGGGGGGATCAGTTTGTAGTTTGGTTGTTTCTATATTGTAGCTACACAAAGGTATGTGTTTTCCCTCTTTTTGCTCTTTGTAGTTCCATCAGGGTGACTCTCTGCAACTCATTTTCTACTGCTTTCCAGTTTTTGTACTTAGAGTTACTTCCCTTAGACTAGCTAACCAAATATGTAGAATTTCAACATGATATAATCTTAATTATTGTGACCTTAGGCTTCTGATTTTGTTTTCTTGAATTATTGGAATGGCATTACTGCATGTATCACATTTGACTTTTCTAATATTTACATGTAATTACATGTAAAATTGTAAAACATGTATTCCACCCTTGACGGATCCATTTTTTAAACATTCGGCCATGTAGAAGATATGTAATTTGGTAATTTTTCAGAAAACTTGAAAAAATATTGCTGTTTTCTTTATGATTTATGCTTAATTTGACTAACTTTATTGATTTATTTTCATTTAAAGACTATAGAGGACTTTCATATTTCAGCTTCCTGGCCCCGGGAGAGCTTGGTATCTGATCGGCGGGGGGCATTTTCTCTATATAAGAAGAAGATGGAGACTCGCTACCCACCCGATATATTTTGTCGGACAGATTTCTGTACATTGCAGGTAAAATTTTCATTTATTAACTTTTCAGCCTCTTATTGTGGTGTACATTTTGGGGTTTTAAGTCAATTATTGCATTTCTTAATTTTTTACAAATTAATCTGAATTCCCCTTTTTAAAGCATGAAATTCAATAATGTAGATTATGGTTGTACTGTATAAGACTATCAGACACTGCACTTTGATTTGTTATCAAAAGTATTAATTTTCTCTTGTCTGAATTAATTGTAAACAAATATAATAGGGGGCACCTGCTATTTCTCTAAGTGTCTTTCACTGGGGGGTGGGGAAACTTTTTTGTATATACTTAAGCAACAGGAGGGGTTAGATAAGAATCATTTAGTATATCAGAGTCTCAAACAATTTACTTTTCATAAGCATAAGAAAATTTCTATATCAGTCTTTTTAAAACCTTTTAATTTTGCTTAATTAAGTATGATTTATCAAATTTTGGACCTTTTTTCTTTATTCTGGGTAGATTCCACCCCTATGAAAAAATTGACACAATTATGACTTTATATCATTTTATTAACATCAAAAAACAAAATCATGTTATTTTATAAATATTTTATTCATTACAGTGACAACTGTATCCAGATTTCATCACAGGAATGAAAGTTTTTCACTCTTTGGAAAAGCACCTGCAGCAGGGAGGGGACATTCATTAAGATGGCCACAGATTCCAAGACACTGAAGTGACAGGCCTCAAATTTCATACATGTATATTGGTAAGTATAAGGTCTTTGAAAATTACAAAATTGACTAATTCTGGGATAGGTAAATATGTAAGTATAGGAAAAAGAGCACCAAAGACCCAGATTTTGACATCATTTCCTGGTTGAACAAGATGAAGCAGAGTAATAAATGGGTAGGCTTTACCTGATTGGCTGAATTGAGGTATGTAAATATTTTCATTTTAAAGTAAAAATATTAATGTTTGAAATAAATGATGGAATGTGGGAATATTACAAAAATTCTAGAAATACCAGGGGAGATTGTAGGAGTGGGGATTGATATTTTTGGCAGGGTGTCATTTACTGCCGATCTCTGTAAGTTCTAAATAACTGCAAATTTGACCTATAAACGCCGCGGAACGGTATATTTTTTTTCGTGTTTTTAATAAGTGCTTAGAACGAACTTTCAAATAATACCAGTGATTTGTTTGAACGGGAATTAGTAAATTACTTGGAGGGCAAAAGGTTTGTATAGAGTTCTATGGGAAATTAATTGGTACTCTTTTCCCAGCAATGACAAGGTAAACAGTCATTTTTCTTAACCAACACAAGGAAACGCTTCCTAAATTCAGAACCGATAAACTTATTTCCGAAAAAAATAAATAATTTAAACCAGGAGGATACAGGGAAAATATTTGATATAACCAGGGACCCAGAAATCTGGAAGATACGTTGATGTAAGGTATGTAAATTCTACTTTGTGTGTTCCAAATATTTTCAGTTTTTTGATTAATTTGTATCATTTATTAGATCCTCGGAGCTAACAAAATCGGATTAAAGATCACCCCCCCCCAAAAAAAACACAGATTTTCGAGTAAACACCACTTAGAGTGCCAGTACTGATCAACAGTAGGTCAATAAAGGATCAGGATATTTAGATAAATCAAGCTTTTGAAAAACATTTGGAGATCCACAGTAACTATTCTTCACACCCACACGTTACCAAGATCTGGATCTTCAACAGCGCCCTCCGTACCGTTGATTGTATGTTTGACGCCCCTCTCAAAAAATTTTCACTCATATGGAGACGCCACCACTTAATTGCTGGTGGATAGTTGCAATTTTTGACTTATACCCTGCACTTGAGCAGTAAGGGACATTTTTCGTGCCAGCACCTGCTGCGACACAGGACCTCAGTTTTAGTCTCAACTTTTAAAGAAAATACGGGAAAATGCACAAGTTAATGACGTTACAGTTACCATTCAGGAGGTCATGTGAGAAAAATGATTTGTGTATTCCTACTCCATGGAATTCCTATTATTCATAAAGAATAAATTCTGATTTCTTATTTTCTTATATCACTTTCATATTTTAGAAAAATACAGGGCTTTTGCATTGAAACTGTAAATTGTTCTTTATAGCCCCATGCAGGGTCAGAAATTCTTTGGATATCAATGATTGTGCTACACAAGGTCACATCAGAGGTCATATTCTATCAACAATCATATCGTCGCCTGCAAAATCATCATATCATTGTTGAAGCGGATGTCTAGAGTTGTTTCAAATTTGACCTCTGGCGTGAGGCTCTATGGGATGTTGTTAGATGTTGTGTAGCAAGTATGCGAGCAGATCTAACATCTAATTTTAATTAGATTGGGTGCTACACTGTTTATATATTAAAAGAGTATTTTTTTGGAAAATCTCTACTTCTCGGTATTAAACAAAGAAACTAAGTGCATAGTTATGATCAAGGTGCCTCTTCCATAATTGTGAAATTCATGGCAGCTGCATGGACCCAGGGTACATTTGAGGGCAGGATCAGGCTCTATTGTTTATCAAGTGACATGTATCAAAATCCTCTCTTCCAATGGGTATTTAGCAGGTAAACTAAGTGCATGTTTTTGATCTTCTAAATTGTGAAATTTATGGAATCAGGGATTCCTTGAAACTATGTGCATAGATCCAAAAATTAATTTACCAAGTCTTGCAGTGTGATTGGATTCTCCAATATCAGGATCAACTCCTTTCTGTCCCACTCTAGTGTAAATACTTAAAACACTAGCTGCTACATGTGCAGGACCTAACATATAGCTGACTAACACTTTATAGAGGTTTTGTGACTATATTGTGCAACATATTACAATTTAAAAGAGGACAATGAAAAATTCTTCTGTAGAATGACATTTAAACACAATTGTCTATTCCAAAATGACTACATATCCGATGTAATTTTGAATGTGTTTAATTCTCATCAGATTTGTAACACCCATTCTACACAATAGGTGGCATGAATATATGAAAGAGATCATTTTTCAGTTTTACCTAATATATTTCTTTATATATCATGTCATTGCTTTCAAAATAAGTTCTTATGAATCTTGAAAAATCACATTTAAATAGTAAATACATGTGATTAAAATACAATATCACTTCAGATAACATATAAGCTCACCATTTCTTTTTTATATTAAAATGCCTTGTTTACAATGCCAGTGTTTGTGTGTCTACAACTCTGATATGACATGAATTCTGACAACTGTCTTTGATATAAAATGAGATGACATCATCCCAGCCTTCCCATCATTGACAGTTTCTCCTGAAATCTGTTCTGTATATATAAACTAGTGTCCACATATCTATCTACACAGTTCGTTATACAACTCTCGGTTCTGCCATCAAACTTGGCCACCATGGATCCGACACAGATATCCCAGCACATTTCCGTCTGTTTGTTTACCTGCTGTTGTATCTTGGCTTTCTGAACCTCTATCTACAAAATAATCAAAAAGAATGGACTCAATAAATAGTCAACAAACGATCAAGGTAAAAAAAATCATTCTGATAATAGTTCATATTGTTTTATTCTATTTTTTCTACTTCACTTTTGGATACCTAAGTGTTTGAAATGGCAAAAGATAAACAGGTAAAATACATAATTTTAAACCATAATAACTGATAACAGGCAAGATTTAGGTACACAAAACATCAAATTACATAAGTTTCACTGTATATCACAATTTTTGTGAACCTTAAATTATGATTGTTTAGTGTTAAAATTCTACATGTAAGTCCAAACAAAGATAAAATACACCTAAATACTGTAAACCAACTTTTACTTATGGTTTTACCAACGAGGACTTTTTTATCCTGCCCATGCCTATATTGTACAATGACAAAGACTCATTTTCTGATGTCTCATTCAAAAGACCTGTAATTTTATAATGGGTTTTTGGACAAAGAACAGTCAATCTGTGTCAGGAGAATTGTTTTCAAACCTTAAGCAAACAATTAAGCACTGGTCTACCTTGACTGCAATTATAAGAAATAATTATTATTATTAAGTAAATTTAAAAGCTCATTTTAATTAGTTTTATTTACACTGAAATTTATCTACAGTGGAGCCTCATTTATCTGGACACTTTGGCTCCTAGTCAATTATCCAGATATGTGAAGCATCCGGATACCTGAATTACTACTTAAATAAGACAAAATAACTTTAAAAAAATTCTGTTCCATTGTAAAATCATCCGGAAACTGAAGCGTCCAGATATCTGCAGGTCCACTGTATATTGGACATGTATGTACTTAATAATAAATATTGCATATTAATATCATATTTTATGTAGAACTTAATTAACTTTTCTTTGGGGAATAACAACAAGTCTTTACCTGTACTTCTTGTGCAAACTGTGGATCTATTTGCTGGTCATCCATTTTGATCTGAAAAGAAAATATGGCTTGTGTCCATAAAAAAATGTTGAAGTCTAATATTTTAATTTGAAAATGCTTCATATATCAAGATGGAAAAGAAACACAACAACCTATTTTAAGGGAAAATATTATACTTGGGATATAAATTGTATTTTAAAAGTAAAGACTTCTTCAACTTTGCGAGTATTGGTAAGTTTAAATGTGAAATCATTTTCAAAATGTTGAACGATTTTCATCTGTTCATACCATAAGCAGAATTTCAGTTTGAGATCAAAAAGGGTTTTAAGGGTTAGCATCTGTTCTTAATAAGTAAAGCAGCAATTTTCAGAAAAATTTTCCTTTCTTCTTTCTGAAGCGATGTCATGGCTTCCAGAAAATGACTTTTTCTGATGCAACAATATCATAAACAAGACACTGAGATAATTCGGATCGTATACTAATTTTTTCTATAAACGTTATTTGCCACAGTTAAACATTTTCTTTGATTTTCCTATGTTCATCGATTTTTTATTAGAGGAAGACACAAATGCTACCTTCTAATTACATAAAATAATTTCATTAAACTTACAAAAATGAATTAAAAAGACTTTTCCACTACCGTATTTTGCCCTTCGGATTCGGTCTCCACGTGTGTGAATATATTTGTGCAACTACGATCCCGATGTTTATTATTACAGAGACATATAAAAACCGTTTTAAGGATAACTCCAAAAATTTATATTTAATTTGAAATGCATCAAAATGAAGCTTGAAAATGAAATTTTTTCATGCAACAATTTTCATTTTATTCAACTTTATAAGATTCAAGTTTTTTGGAAGTCATAGAAAAGGTCTGATAAAAGTTGAACATTTGTACCCTATAAAAGGAAAAAATAATACAGTTTTAGAAAAATAAGATTTTTTTGTATACCAATGCTTATTAGCATGATATGAAACAAGAAGTGATTTTTGGTGTCTTGCAATGCCAGCAAAAGCCTTTTACACTATGTATTAGAGAATACATGAAGGAAATAGGGGACAAAAATACCAATTAAGTATAAATTTTAAAAAATCATGACAATTTCTCTGATTGCCTGGATATACCTATCGTTTTTTAACCCAAAATATATTTGTTGATCAGTCTACAATTAGAAAATGCATTGCTGATATTCCAATTCGCTTTTTCTGCAAAAATATTGCAGATTTGACAATTTTCCCTATATAATATGAGTAACTTTAATTTCAAACTTTAAAGAAATATTGTGGATAAATTTACATATCTTTTTGGATTCAGAGATACTTTTATGAGTATTTTTGATTACTTAACCGCTAATTTTATAAACCTGAGGATCGGACTACCTTAATATATGTCTCTCAGTCTGATTATTATTATTATTAAAACAACCCCACAAGCACTCCACGTTTTAAAGCTTTTTTTAAATGAAAAAACCCAATTCTATATTAATAAGGTTTTTATTAGGTCCTATAGGATTTTTTTTTTTTGATTTATCGGAAAAGAATTTTACAAACATCAAGCGCCTGAGAACAATCTAGAATTTATTACAAAATCATTATAGCGACGAAAAATTATTACTGAATAAAAAATAAACGAATAAATAATTGAACGTGCATGTATAATCAACTGTAAATTATTAGAAAATGCTAATCGCATCATCTTGGGCCTTTCCGTCAGAGTTCCGATTGTTTACATATGGTCTGTGACGTCACATCATAATTGTTTCTATTGTGACGTCATAAGCATATGACATCATAATACAACAATGTAGTACTTATAATGTCTGTATCAAAGGATTCATTTGAAAAAGCTCGTTTAAAAGCCCATTCTCGTATACTGGAATGGGTAGAAGAAACGAAGAGTGCTGGAATAACGCGACTTCACGATCGTTATGGGGAAGTGTTTAAACGAATTGAATATAAAAGAAAAGATGGCAGTGCTAAGTTCAATTCCGGCGAAAAAACGAAGGGTTCCATGAAAAATGAATACAACAAACGACAATCAAAAGGAGTGTCTAAAACAGAACAAAAAATGAATAAGGAGAACGTTTCACCCGAAACGCGTAAATCACCACCAGAGAGATGTAGAAGCCGCCAGACACCTGATTCCAGGAAATGGCAGCAGCTGGACAACCGAAGCTCGCACAACAGAAGTTCCAGAGCGGGATTCACTAGCATATGTAGCATTGAAGCTGTGTCTCTTCTGTGTGACGATGAAACCGTGAAAAATTGTGAATCCACCTTCAACCTTCCACCTATCATTGATAGAGATAAGAACCCCCGAAAATTCAAACATGATAAAGACTCTATTCGATTGATACTGGGGACAACTAAAATGAAACTAAAATCACAAAAAACCTTATACCGGGAAAAGTTAAACGAAAAGCAAGATAAAGTTGACACTGAAGAAAATGTCAAAAAGTTAGAAATCGGTAATACGGTAAAGAGGCTTAGGAGGCAGAGTGTTTTTCGAAGAGCGCACAAGAAAAAAAATCTACCCGGAAAAGGCAGCCAGGACTCTTCGCTGCCTTTGTATGTGATAACATCCTCCGACGGAATAGAGCGAAAGAGATCCTCCACCACGCCGATTCAACGTCACACCCAGTCCCGCTCTGCATTCTTGCCTCAGTTAAATGAAATTTGCACTAGCGACACAGAACTTCCCACATGCATGCGCACAGCTTCTTCCTTGGCTATTGGAACAGAACACTCGGAGGATGTAATGGCTAGACCTGTTTCGGCATCCAAATTTACGCATGTAAGAGAAAAAAATCTACATGCATTCGTTAGTATATGTATCTAGATAGTAGATACATTCGATTGAATTTAGAAACTGACAAGATACGTTATTGCCGTATACGAATTACATGATTTTAATAAAGTATTTGCCACTTTCACGTAATATGTAAATGATACAATATTTCAATTGACAAAGAAATTCATCAATTTTTCCTTGTTTAATTTGTATAAGGCCTATCATTAGGACTACATTTCTTAGTTAAGGACAGAAATTTTGAGAGAGAGAGAGAGTTTGAGAGGAGAGAGAGTTTTATATTCTGCATTATGTAGCCTTAAATAGGGGGGAAATGCTACATAACACTTAAAATTTCAATTGCACCTTTTGTTTTTATACATATTTTTTCTTTCATAACTATGGATGATGCAGACGATTCCCTTATTACCAACACTGCGTCGAGTCAAATCCGCAAGGAAAAAGGGAACAGATTCAAAGGAAACGCCACATCAAGCCAAAAGCGATTATATAAAGCCAGTAAGATAACATATGTTTAAAAGAACGGTTCAAATATTTGCATTTGTTAAAAAAATATTCCCCAATTTTAAATATTAGTTTATCTTTCTTTTGCAACAGACTCAGTATACACTGAAAAGATACATCAGAAAAATTATGAATGTATTGCATCTGCTAAGAGTAACAAGGCAAAAGGTGAAAGTAGATCTCCTTGCCGAATGCCAAAATCAGAAGAGGAGAGATCAGAGAAAATCGAAGAAGGAGCAATTGACATTTGATCCTAGTTACTTCAAGTCAGCTACAACAACATACGGAGGATTGTCTAACATTGCCCGGAATGCTTTATGGAAGCCAATCGGTCACAGAACTCTGGACGATGTTCGAATACTTACTGCAAGTCAAATTTTTGGTTTCAAAAAAAAAAAAAATTACGTTTTTTGGAACACTCTGTCAAATAACTATTCTAAATTTTTTGTAAAGGTTTCTCATGCACCTGTAACCTTTTCTGATAAATATGAAATTGTTTGCAACATATTTTAGAATAAGGATGACTAAATATCAGAAATGCTTTTAGAAAAATATTTTTAAGAAATTAACAACTCCTTCCCTAATTTTAGGAAGTTATTTATCGTTTGCCATTCTTTACAAAATACTCTCGCTCGGTGAAGGAAAGGCTGGCACAGGTAGTCTGGTATGATCAATTTGAAGACGACAGGATCATAATACGGCAAGGTGATATAGGATCTAGAATGTATTTCGTCATTTCCGGTTATGCATCCGTACAAAGAACCGATATAGATCCTAGAACAAGTAAGTTACCTATGATAAAAGCAGAATGTTTTGCTTACATGAAAGTAAAATTATGTAGATTGCGAGTTGTGGGTTAGCAGCTCCTTTCATGATGCAGTATTTGAATTAAATGACATTTGCGAAAATTCTGAAAATTGCATATTTGTACATCTATAAAAAAAAAACCCTTCTTTTCCAGACTCCAAAATAATCCAGCATCTATATGATGTGACAGCAGGATCAACATTTGGGGAACTTGCTTTGATAAGAAATATGGCTCGAAACTTCTCAGTGATTTGCAAAGGTATGTTTGCTTACCCTTGTCAGTTTAAATGTTTTGATATATTATGTCACACACATTTGACTTGAGAAACTAAAGTATAAACAAAACACGCCAACACGGGATATTTGAATACCGGTATATATGCTCGTCTAATAGTGACAAGATTATTTCAGGATTTGAGGTTTCCCTTCAATAATTTCAATGCAACCTAAATGCAACTGTTCTTTATGCTTATACATATCATATATTTATTACAATGCAATACAATGCTTTCTTTTGTTAATAGTGGGCCTTCGTTAAGGAATTTAAATGCTTAACACTATGTTATCCTGAAAGAAAAATTATGCTCATTTATGAATACATTGAATTCAATTAAAATTGAAAATTGTTCAAATGCAATGTGTGAGACCTTCTCAAGTAAATAGAGCGCAATTTTGTTGATCCTGAATCCAACTGCCAACCAAGAAACAAAACAAAAACTTATTTACAGTGTATCCAGGCAGTATCTCCAAAAAGGTACATGCTTTTTCAACATTTTTCAAAAATTTGAGGCACAAATATAAATTGCTATAAAAAATGTTCAGTTGACCCACAATTTAATGATTGTACATGTACCTCTAGTTTACATGTAATTGAAATGGACAATTGCTGGAAGAAATGTTGTCCATCAATTGACGAAATTCTCAAACAGTGACTACGCTAAATAAAATTTTCTGTCATTTAGCATTCAAAAGTTTACTTTCCTGTAGGGCAAAATTATGAAAACATATATATGTATATTTTATTCTAGGCGAATCCGAGTTTTTGAGTCTAAGTAAGGATGAATTTAACTCCATATTGAGAAAGGACTATGAGGATTCTTGGAACAAGCGATTAGACTTCTTTCGAACTTCGAGTTTCTTTGAAAAGTTGTCAGACGACCAAAAGCGGCAAATGGCTGATATGTCGAGAATAATAGAATTTTCCAACAATCGGGTGAGAAATAGATATATACATGTATTGTATAAATTTAAACTTTTAGTTATGTCCATCTTTTTTTTCTAAATTTCACTTTGATGCTTGCTAAAAAAAAATTATGGACATTAAGGAAGGTCCATACCATTACGGATCCTGTTCTAATTTTATACAATTATAAAATTCAATATTCAATGTTCTTATAAATATCGAGCATGCACGTGAATACTTTTATTTTTTTTCCCCACACTGTAAAGTTAATGACAGACACTCATTTATACCCTTCTATACAAAGGTAGTACATGTATAATTATGTTTGCTTAGATAAAAGGAATATCAGCAATTTTCACCCCTTAAAAAGTTGACTGTTGTTGACTGTTGTAATTTATTTCAAGAATGGTGAGCAAATCATTGTGCAGTTAATAATTTATGTAATTCTATCCGTTGTCATGCATTTTAACCTGTTGCTATGGATTTTTTTTACATTAGATTTTTTTTCCTGCCCCCTTTTTCGATCCACGCATACATTACTAAATCAAATTAATAAAGCTGAATTGGGTAGAGGTAGTTTTTATTTTATGAAAAATACAACAATATTTTTTGAGTATTTCAGGTCATCCATGGAAATGTTCCCAGCATGACTCATGACGTTTTCTTCATAAAGTCCGGTAAATGTGAGATCGTGAAGAAAGTCGCCTTTGTAAGATGCGTTTCTCCATACCTCCGGCCGCAGCTCGTATTACAAGGAACGAAGTCGTCTAAAACTGACCCTAATACGTTCCTTGACAAGCCGTACGGTCGTCGTTACCGTCGCCTGACCCCCGAGAATCATTTCCTCACGGTGCTGCAACTGACAGCAGGGGACTACTTCGGTGTCGGTAAGAGTATATCAGAGAGAAATACAGTATCCATGCAATTAAATCAGTTGTCTCTTAGAAATCTCTATGTTTGAAATTGTTGTTAATGATGAATTTAATGAAGCACTGTTGCTTTCTGAACACATCAGTTAAGTACACAAAATGTTTTCGTTGCGATTCGAAAAAATAGAGATCGAGAGAGAGAGAAAAGTGATTTAACACTTAAGATATATATTTAGTTCATTTATAAACAATAGGAACATGTTGAATTTAGCTCTGACGAAATATCTTTAATTTTTTTTACCAAATTTTTTCCAAATATACAATTAATATTATTCTTGATCTTATATCCTTGAATGTTGACCTTTTCTTGTGACACGATAGCGGTGTTTTTCTTTGAAGTTTACTGTTCTGTATTAGCAATACAGAACGGGACTGTGGTGGGCGGAGCTACTTTCCGTTCTGCATTAGCCTTGTTTACAGTATTGCATATATAGATTATATGTATACATGTATACAAGCAAATAAAATACATGTATGTCAATATGCATATAAATATTTGATTGCTTATTCTGTATTATGTGTATAGAAGATTCTTTTTATATGGAATATTTATCACACTGTAATGATGATTTTATAACCTCATAAATTTTTTTATTTCACATGCTGAATACTATCATTTAATAAAAAAAAGAAAAGTATTTAAAAAAAAAAAAAAAAAAAAAAGACAGGTTAATTATGAACCTTTGTGAAGCGAGTGACATAACCACTAGCCACGGAATCGCTTTAGCCGGTTTCTGTCACATATATATCAGTTAAAGTGCACATAAATGTATATATTCGTTGCGATTCAAAATTTTACAAAATCCATGGTGTTTGATTTAGCCATTATTAAACAGTTCTAATAGATGTAATAAGAACATAAAGTCCGCCGAGAAATGATAGTGACACACAGACATGCCCCTTTAAAAATAGCACTTAAGATTTACTTGGGGCGGGGCACTTTGAGTTCATTGCATAAGAAAACAATAGGAACATTACACACAGATGAATTTAGATGTTTTACATAAAAAAATTAAATTGTAGGCCACAGGGAGTTTATCTTTCAAATATACAAATTGAATGACTTTTGATCATATATCCTTGAATGTTGATCTTTTAAAATATTTTATATTAATATCGGTAATTTCTTCTTAAAATAATACAAGATAGAGCTTTCATTCCAAATTTGTGTGTTGTCCTGAAAAAGGGTCATGCAATGTATTCATATGTGGAAACGGTTACAGACAGAGTTTATTCGGATAAACAAGAGCACTTTTCATTTTGCATATTAAATGATTCATATAAAGCTACACATAAACAAACTGATAAAACGAGAATATCGTCAGTCTGTCTGTCTGTAAAGTCCACACGATCAACCCTTTGAGCTTTTGCAAGTTTTATGGTGAAGATATGATTTTGACCTTCAAGGTCATAAATAAGCAAATAAAATTTATCACACGATATCTGCTTTTATTGCAAACTGAAATTTTATATAACAACTTAATGGCTATTAGGTCGAAAATTTCTAAATTTATACATTCTGTCTGTTTAATACTATCATTTCCGGGCATATTTTATTATGAATTTTATACCAAAACTCCCTAGGATTTCTCCACACGGCTCTCAGGTGGGACCACATTCTATAACGTGAGATTTTTAGCGCAGAGGAGTTATCCGTTAAAACACGGCACCTGATTCTTATTACATCTATTACTGTTTAATAAAGGCTAAATAAATCAAACACCATGGATTGTGTAAAATTTTGAGAAATCTATACATGTATGTGACTTTTGTTCTATACTTCACAGCGTGTATAGCGATGCTTTTTATTGTTTCTTTTTTTTTTTTACTAAATGATAGTATTCAGCATGTGAAATGAAAAATTTAGGGAAATCTTTCAGTTTGAATACTGTTATAAAAAAATTTTACACATAATAAAGATATTTCATTCAACCTACTTTTGACCTTGCAATGTAGCTTTTGCCTGAGAATGCAGAATGTCAAAATTTCTAAATCACTTTTAAAAAACTTATTCCACACAGAATCTAGGTTTTCATACTTAAACGCAATAACGTTCATTGTACCTGAAATAAAACCTTCGCTCCGAAGTAATTTCTGAAATCTTAATCATATTCTAATGTCTTTTTGCACCAAAGCTTAATGCCACACGTTAAAAACTTTTGTTAATTGTAATTGACTGACATGGAAGACGTTGACATAAGCCATAAAATCATTTCATCCCAATCTAATGACCTAAAAATTACGGGGAAATCACAATTTTCTGTATTTTGCTTGTTCGTTTTGGCTAAATTGTTTATCAATCTGTACTTCCAATTTTCATTTTCAAATATATATATATATACTTAGTGATTTATTTTTAGGTGAGGATCTAACAGACACCTTTATCATAGCAAAGGGAAAGGTTGAAATTTTTGCCTTGAATGCAGTAACATTCAGTTTGAACTATACGGTTATCCAGTCTATGAGAGATGATAGAAAAAATCTCATACCATCTACGGAGAAACTCGCTAGGCAATTCGAAGCTAACCGGAAATGGATGGAATACAAGAAAAAGGTTGTCAATGACGTAGTCAAAAGAAGAAAGAAGTCAACTTGTGCATCCTACCAAGACGTGCCCGAAGCTATACTCAATGAACCAGCAATTCCTCTTGATCTGATAAACTATGAACAATTTCAATAGATACCTATTTTGTAATTTGTACGCTGATATTAAATAATGCTTTCTTGTCAGACTGCTTTCCTTTTTTGTGTGCATAAAGTATACCTATTAAAGATAGCAATAGTTTTGCATATCTAAAAGTAAAATTGTGTAGTAAGTTCCTATTGAAAAAAAAATTTATAAAACGTCAAACTACAGTCTGGTTTAAAAGTCATCATTTTGCAAGTTTTATGGTGGATATGATGACCTTATGAGCAAATAAAATTTATCTTTAAGTTAAAAGCCGATTGAATTTTTTTTAAACTAATCAGTTGGACCATTCTGCTCACACATAATGGTCTACGAATTTCACATTTTCATCCATCATGAATAAGCACAGGGCATTTCAACCAAACTTGCCACAAAGGATATTCTTGGGTGAAGGGGAACTCTAATGTTTTTCAAAAGAAGGGCCAAGCTCATGCTTTTTATTGTGTAAATGAACTTTCAGTTTGAATACTGAGAACTTTTCTCCATACATTTCTGAATTAGTGAAAAATTAATGCCATTTAAAAAAAATCTTCATTTCTCAACTTTTGCACCACTGATTAAAAGTTTTTAAAAAACTTATGTGGAATCATCCTGACAGGTAGAAGATTCACAGTTTGTTAAAATCATTTCATCCCATCGAATGACCTTGAAAGCGGGGCCACAATTTTCTGTATTTTGCTTGTTGTTTTGGCTATTGTTTAAAAATCTTACTTCCAGCCTTTTCATAATCAAAGCCATAATGCTCATATTTATTTATTTTTAGGTGAGTAGATTAACAGACACCTTTATCATAGCAAAGGAGATAGGTTGGGGCCAAAATGGCCAATGCAAACATTTTTGAACTATACGGTTATATATATGAGAGAATAGAAAAAATCTTCTCATACCACTGGGCCAGGAAAGATGAAACTCAAACCTCGCTAGGTAATTCAAGTTTGTTCAACCTTGAAATGGATGGTAGTGTGGGGCCAAAATGGCCAATCAAAGTTTTACATAGGAATATATAGGAAAAATCTTTAAAAATCTTCTTCCAAGAACCACTGCCCAAGAAGCTATATGTCAATGAAATCAGCCATTCCTAGTGTGATCTGATAAACTATGAACAATTTCAATAGATACCTATTTTAATTTGTAGGAATATTAAATAACCTTGTCAAACTCTTTCCTTTTTTGTGTGCATAAAGTATACCATATTAAAGATATTCCACAGTGGAGTCAGATGGTAAAAGTAACACGCTTGTGTGTATGCCCATCAGTTCCTCTGTGCAAAACGGAAGTGACGTAATTTGCGTCGGGATCAATGGCAAAGGATGTCTTGATTTATCATTAAATGTGGATGCACCACTTTGCGGTGCCCTTGTGGTACTTAGCAACGCCATTGTTTGTTTTTTTTGTTTCATTTGAAATGTATTTCAGTAATTCCAGGAATCTCTTTTGGGGAAAAAGATGGTACATATCATTCACATCTTTATTTATTGCTTTATAACCAGGTTTATCATTAGGTGACCTAAGTTTTGAAAGAAATGTGAAGTAAGTATTCTTTAAACACATCTCAAGAGCAATAAATCCATTTTTTAATGAAAATGCCAAAATTAATTTGAAACAAACATGTCTTACATGTGCATTATAAAGTTGAGTTACTTTTAATGATACTAAAATATCACAACAACCATATACGTTATTTATAAAATATTTATTGAGTTATAATGAGTGCAGAATTCGTCGTTCTCTTTGTTTCTTTGTGTAGTCCTCCATTTTTTCGTATCCTGTCATTTCATCTGGGGGATAGTATACTTCTGGGGGACTCCCCTCCCTGAATATAATGTACACATGACAATAGCGAGTCTTTATCTGGGCAGGGAACTTGTAGGCTAAGCGCATGCCCTTTAGAATCTTTCCTCTGTTACAATATGCATGCTCTGTGAAGAATATAAAATAATATTAGTTCTGAATATGGTAATAAAGTACAAATTATGCAATTTCATCTTTCTGATACGCTTCTCTCCTCATGAACCCTTGGCATACGGTGAAGTCAAAAGACGGGATTGTTTTCGTCACGTGATCTCAAATCTATCGCACAGATTGCGTCATCGACAGAAATAAAGACGCGTGTTTAAAAAAAAAATTAACTCAAAGTTTTTTTTTTTCAAAAATAATTGAGTTATGTTTATTTATTATTTATAGTGCAAATCTGAAGCTTCAATATAGATTCTTAATCACATATTTAGAAGATACTGGATGACACCATAGCTATTTCATGTATTAGAATTGCATGTTATCTTACGGATCATTGTTTATTTCTTGTTAAGATAATTTTTAAAGAATTTCCCTATATATGTCTATGTAAAACTTTGATTGGCCATTGTGGCCCCATCCTATTCCCAGGGGTCATGATTTGAAAAAACTTGAATTGGTACACTACCTGAGGATGTTTTATCCATATAAATATGATCAATTATGGCTTTGTTATTCTTGAGAAGAAGATTTTTGAAGAATTTTCCTATATATTTCTATGTAAAACTTTGGTCGGCCATTGTGGCCCTTCCCTACCCTCTGGGGTCATGATTTGAAGAAACTTGAATCTACACTACCTGAGGACGCTTCCATATAAATATGATCAATTATGGCTTTGTTATTCTTGAGAAGAAGAGTTTTAAAGAATTTTCCTATATATTTCTATGTAAAACTTTGGTTGGCCATTTTGGCCCCGCCCTACCCCCGGGGGTCATAATTTGAAGAAACTTGAATCTACATTACCTGAGGTTGCTTCCATATAAATATGATCAGTTATGGCTTTGCTATTCTTGAGATGAAGATTTTTAAAGAATTTTCCTATATATTTCTATGTAAAACTTTGGTTGGCCATTGTGGCCCCGCCCTACCCCTGGGGGTCATGATTTGAACAGACTTGAATCTACACTTCCTGAGGATGTTTCCTCATAAGTTTCATCTTTCCTGGTACAGTGGTTCTTGAGAAGAAGATTTTTAAAAGCCACCACCAAATTTTCATCAATTCCCAATTATCTCCCCTTGAATGAGGGCGTGGCCATTCATTTGAACAAACTTGAATCCCCTTCACTAGGGCTGGGCAAAAATATCGATATTTCGGTATAATGCAATACAGTGACAAAAAATATCGTATTGCAATATGTTTCTGTAATATCGGTATATTGGCAAAACGCTTAAAGAATTTCATCATTATATTTAAAAATAAATGTTTGACAGGTTGTTATTAAGTCAAACAGTAAAACAGAAGCTGTTTTATGGGTGTATTTCAAAGTAGAAATCTAATAAAATCAACAAAAGATTTTTTTTCTTTTTGCTTACTGATAATAGTTATGTAAATTTTGCATGTAAATTAATGTTAATATTATACGAAAATGACATTTTTATAACGTTTAAAACATTGCAATACATATCGCAATACAGTTAAAAATATTGCAATATATCGCAATACGAAATCTTTGGCCAATACCCAGCCCTACCCTTCACCCAAGGATGCTTTGTGGCAAGTTTGGTTGAAATTGGCCCAGCGGTTCTTGAGAAGAAGTCGAAAATGTGAAAAGTTTACGATGACAACGACAGACAATGGACAAATTGTGATCAGAAAAGCTCACTTGAGCCTTTGGCTCAGGTGAGCTAAAAAGACAATTGCTGATTGATCGACCGGGTGTACCGAATCCCAATCAGAATTCGAGCAAAAAACTTTTATCAACACCGTATGCCAAGGGATTATGAGGAGAGTAGCGTATCAGAAACCTTTGGCTAGCGAAGATTATACCTTTTAAGTTTATTATGTGCATTTTGTAAAAATATGTTTATATAGCAATATAGGTAAAGATGTTTGAGATAAAAACATTTCTTATAACCCAGTATAAATAAGATTAATTCACATGAATAACAAACAACAAAAAGACAAACTCATTTTATATAAAACCTATCAATAGTTTTATTTATCCTAACTGAATGTGTAATGCATAAAATAATGCATTGAAACGAAAGGTATCCAAGTACAACATTCCTCAGTCACTGGGACATTGCAGTGCATATGTACATGTGTATATGCAGTATTAGAAACCAAGCCAAGTCCTAAAACTTCTATGCTTGACCTTTTCTGTATTTTACCACACAAGAAAAGATAAATAAGTGGATACTTAATTGAAGTACCAGCTCATTTAACAAAATAGCTCTTATTTTTTTGTCAATAACTGCCACAGATGATTCTGTAAGAGAGGTAATTCCTCCAACCCTCACAACTCTTTTAGTTTCAGCAATGCAACTGATTTCAGGTTAATTGTTTTGCTATTATTATTATTACCGGGGTATTATCATTGTACTTTTTTAGGAGGTAGTTTCTAAAAGCAAAATTAAATGTAAAGATTAAGAATTAAATATAAACAGACAAAATGTATGTATGTGTTTGAAAGTGTTAAGTACTTAAATCATATCATCTAAACGTAAGCCAAAGAGTATATTCAACATTTTTACCATTTTTTTCACTTTTCTGTAACATATGTTACACCTACCTATCCACATATTTGAAGGATATTCAATTCCATGTGCTTTTACTGCTATTTTCTGGCCTTCTAGTAAACACTGTAAAAAAGAAAGACAAAATTAAAGAACTATTATTAACTATTCAACCCCCTTCCTTTCTTTTTACACACATCCACGCACCATTGATCTTTCAAAACATCACATTGATTTATAGTTTGCTCTATACAAATATTATGAATATCTGAAATATTTTAAATATATAGAATTATACAAAATATCTTTATCAATGCAAAATATGGAACATTATATATTTACGATTGTCTTGAACCTTGGAAATGCAGTGATGAAAGCTAGTACATGTACACAAAATATACAAAATTAGCAATATTTTAAAAATACCTCAATGCATTTTTGATCAACTGAAAAAATATAGTACACAATATGAATAAGTTTTTAAGAAATTCCTTCATAGTAAAAAATCATACTTCTTTTAAAATTTGGGCTCCCTTGTTTGGCAGAAAAGACACCTTTTTAATAGCATCATCAATTGATAGTCCTCTAATCTAGGTAAAAATAAAAAAAAAATAATTAAAATAGTTTTAAGTTCTAATATTCAAACACTTTTTAAAAAAAGATTAAAACTGAGTTTGAAATGAAAGTCTCTCCCTCGAGTTAGGAAATCAGGTCTTACCGAGTAGATACACATAAACTGAGATACTGTATAACATGCCTTGACTTACCATAGCTGTAAACTTCCACATTTTCTTAGGTGAATAGCGCAGATCTCTGGTTTCGTGAAAATACTCCTTCAAAAAACATTTTGAAATTGATACTTATAAAGATTTAAGTTAATTTTCATTACAATAGAAAGCATCTATGAATAGTAATAGTGAATAGTAAACATACTACAACTCTTCAACAAGACTAGTCACTACATATTCACTTCTTCAATGCTTTATATAAGTTATTCTTTAGAAATCTTTAAAATATATAAAAGCTTAACTTACAACTGGTCTAGGAGGTTCTGTAGGGTCTTGTGGTGGGTAAACGATTTTATTGTATTCTTTAAATTTACTTTCACTTTGTGACTGATACATAAAGGCATATGGTGAATCTTCAGGATTGTAACTAGCTTTTACAAATGGACTAGAGTGGAAGTGATTTATTACTGAAACCCATGATGTACTTCCTCTGAAATAGACAATTGGTTCATTTGAATGTACACAATATTTAATTGGTCAAATGGACAATGTGAATTTAACATTTAGACAAACTGTCAAACTGATCTAAAGTTTACATCAATTTGCTTTTTTGTTTGACAAACATACACTTATTGTAGTCAAACTGATTTAAACAATATAGCTTTTTAAAATACAAGATGAACACCACTGCTTAAAATTATTTAAAATTAGGCCTACCTTTGTAGTACATTCGAACACTTTCTCAATGTCCTAAAACCTGTAATAAAAATATTGAAAGAAGCAATAAAATTAAAGTTTAATACATGTATTATTCATAGATATACATAACATTTATTTATTGTTATTTACGTCTCTGTATATATTTCTGTAATTTCCCCTGGAAGTTTTTAACAATGATGATCAAAAAAAAAGATATGACTTTAGCAGATGCATTCTAGCAAAGAGTCATTTCTAACTTACACAACATTTTGTAAAAGATTCACCGAAGCCTCATGACTTTTGGTCTGAAAAAGTTAAAAGTCAGTGTCAATCTATTTCATAAATACCTATGAAAAAATATATTGAATTTAAAGCGCTACAATGATTTAGACGTGTACTCCGCTACTACTCGGAAGAATGACGGTTCATTTTTCCGGATTTTTTTTTGGGGGGGGGGGGGGGGTCACTGATGATAATGATTAGTGTAAATAGATTAACTGTTTATATTTTATGAATTAAGTAGATTATCAACACAATTACTGGGTTTTTTTTTAAATAGCCACTGATTTTTTTCCTTGCTGAACACGTAAAAATATTGAAAATAAAATTTATGACAAATAAAATAAAGATAAGGTAATACCCGGTATGTCATTACACACGACAATATGTAGACGGCAAATTACTTAAGACTCGTCTTTAACTGCCGAGGAATTGTCCTAATTCACTGTTGTAAATCTAATTTGTAAAATGGGCTTTAGCCACATGTTTTCTAAATGTATGTGATACTAATCTGATATTATTGAAATTTCAGTGTCATGTTTTGAAAATACGGTTTTTTTAAACGCTGTACATATAAACTGTATAGGCCCAAAATTTATTTATAAAAGCTTCAAATTGTCACTCGACTCTTGTTTTTAATTATTGCTGGAAAACTCACAATATTCAACCAGTGAAGAACTGGAACTTCTGTGTAACTGGTATTTCTCAACCGAAAACTTGCATTTCTTAACCCAAAAATGTTTTTGAGACATTTTCTTAATTTAATCAAGTCAAAAGATAAAGCTGATTTTTTTTTTCAAATTTCGACTGGTAAAGTATATACTCTGAAATATGCAAAATGGGATTCTTGGACAAATGTCACTTAAGTTGCAGTAACTTGTACCTATTAACTCCTGGTGGGGGAGCCTAACTGAATCATTTTTAAACACAGAATTGTCAATAAAGCACATTTTTACCTAATAATAGACAACGTTTTATGTTGTACGTGCACATATTTTGGCGTTGTGATGTGTAGTAAATTATTTCCCTGTATAATGTCAGATGAGGTCGGGACACAGGTAGGTCGTTTTTTTCAGTTTCCTTTTTTTGATTGATTGCCACCTGTATTTAAATTCCCAGAATTTTGTTTTAACTGCTCTCACGTTTGATAGGGTTTTTAATGCCAACAATGCCGAAACTGCAGTCTGAAATTCAGTTATGTACATATAGAATACCTACAGTGTACTGAACCGCCTTCATTATATGTATTACCTTTATAGACAATTTTTACTAAATATCGTAAAAATTTTTTTAATCATTTTTTTTTCATTAACGTTATTTATCTATGATATGAACCCCAATGCTGCTTTCACTGCTGAGATTCAATTATCCGTTGATTAGAGGATCCAGTTGGATCACGTACTTAATAAGGGACGGAATAAAATCCTTCCAACAAAGTATCAAGCTAATTCAGAGAATCTGTGCCCCCTTGCTAAATTGAGCAAAGGGGGCACAGATTCTCTGAAATGGGAAAAAAGAACATATTCGCTGATCTAAAGGGGGGAGGGGTCAAGAGGGCACTTTAAGAAGAGGGCGGGGCCATAGGGAGTTACGGTAAAAGTTAAATTGCAAAAAATCAAAAGCTTAATTCTTGATATATGATCCGGAAATGAAAGTTTTAAACAGACACAGAATGTCGACCTCGGCCTTTGACCTTTTGATCAAGAAATTACAAAATAATAGGAGTATTCATTACGTCGTAAGAATATGTGTAATAAATGAATATATTACCTTGATCTTTGACTTTTTACACTCAAAAATAGATACAGTCCTCCTTAGGCCATAAGGAGTTGTTTTGTAGAATCTCAAAATTAAAGCTTCTCGAAATACCGCAAGGAAACGAAAATGTTACCGACAGACAGAAATACAGCTAGGCAGACGGATGGACAGATAGACCGAAATTAATATCCTATTTTCTGCGAAAGCGGGGGACAGAAATTGTCAGTCATCTTTGAAGATTTTTAGAAAAGCAGTATTTTTTGTAAACTCTTAATTAGAAATGAAACATTCAAATGCTATAGGCAGATGACAAGAGGGGCTTGGGTTTTAAAAGGTTGAGATGGCTGACATGCATGTTCCTTATCTTCAGTTGTGCACGCGCCGATCACTTAACTTAGCGGACACGAGTAGACATTTTTTTTCTTTTTTCATTGTTCGAATAATAAAAAGCACCTCAAAATTTCAACACACGCGAAAGGGTTGGATAAAAAAAGATCGACATGAGCATAAAAGAAGTAGAGGACACCATACTGATGTATTTAACCATTCCGATGAAAGTTTCTATGTTCTTTAGCTGATGTTTTTACCATTCTGTCTTTCTCGTTCTCTCTAAAACAACAAAACAGAGATACATGCAAGTTACATGTTCATCCAAAATATAACGATATAAGCAGACATTTGAATTTTTCAAAAACAGTGAATGACTTGCATAAAGAAAGGAACAACAATATCATGTCAACATAAGGTATCATGTCTACATAAGGCGGCTTTTCACTCCAGACATTCGAAAGAAGATGATAGTATTAATTACCAATGTGTGATGAAATTTATCTATGCGTCCTTTAGCGCAACAGACGTCCTTGACTAGAGAGAGACGATTTATATTGTAATTATTATGTAAAGCATTTTTTCTGTGGTGTATAGTGTTGATTTCAATTTGTGTGTTAAAAAGAAAATAACCCTCCCTTCCCAGGGGAGTAATATTTACAGAAATTTGACGATGTTTAAATTATAGATATATACACAGGTATTGTGACTTTTGAAACCCGTGGTAAATAAATTATTTGAAATGAGTGTAGAACGTGTAATTTGTCAAAAATTGGCGTCAATGTGAATAGGGCATTTGATATGTAATATTTCATTGCCCATGAATTGTATATCATAAATATTTCAGATAAAAACAACATATAAAGTATGCTCAATAAAAAAAAAATTGAATATACATAAATTTATATAAAACTAAAAAAAAAATCATAGATTACAACACCAAACTTAGCAATCTAAAATATTACATTACATTGGAATCTAACTGCTGGTAACGCGTGGACACACAGATCTGTCCACGATTTCTTTTTCCCATATAACCTTATATACATAAAATATTGAAAATTTATGCTTCTGATTGACTTGATTTTCTAAGATTTATTTTTTCATTAATATAAAAAAGTAACCATTATTGTAAATTCCGTTTTAAGCCAAACTTGAACTGTAAAAGATTTATTATAATTAATTCAAGAATTACACCATTTATGTTTGAACATGGAACAAAATTCCCTATTGTACTGGACGAAAAATAGAAGAAGTGTTTAAAAAATCTTTCAAAATCATTTATCTAGCAAAGGAAACATATTGCTGTATAGTGTCTTAGTTATTGTTTTCTAGTCTTCACTTTGTACAGTCATCTTTAAAAAAAAAATTTCTTTATGTTTTTTAAGAACTTGCACTGGATCCTTAGGACTTTTGCCTCTGATTCAGACAAATTTCTTCTTGTCTGAATCAAGGCTGTTGTTCTTTGAACGAATCTTCATGTAAGCTCTGTGTCAAAAGATAAAGATAACAAGCAAATTCAAAGAATTGTGGTCCCCCGGTTTTGGTGTCTTTGTGGTTGGGATGTCATTTTTAATGACATATTGTGTCAAATCTTGTCATATATAGATACATGTAATGCACATGTCAGATATGAAAGTCCTATTTCTTCTCAATCAAAAGTTATAAGGAAGTGATCCTGATGACCCCGTATGGCAAAATAGCGAAGATGCATTACTTTTCTTAAATGCAAATTAAATATATATTGGTAAATGCTTAAGGAAGGTCTTGCCACAAGTATTACATATGTGAAGTAGGTCAAACTCCAAGGTCAAAGGATCAAAGTGCTTTATATCCAATGAAAGGTCTTGCCTCAAGTATTACATATGTGGAGTTTGAAAGCCCTTGCCCAAACCGTTCAAAAATTATGGCCAAGGTTAAAGTTTTCAAAAAGTAGGTCAAACTCAAAGGTCAACGTCAAAGGGTCAAAGTTGTTGGTATTCAATGAAAGGTCTCCTCACAAGGATTACATGATAATTATGTGAAGTATGAAAGCCCTAGCCCTTACCATTCAAAAGTTATGGCCAAGGTTGAAGTTTTGTCATAAGTACGGAAATCTCCTAGGTCAAGGTCAAAAGGTCAAAGTTGTTGGTATTCAATGAAAGGCCTTGCCACAAAGAATACATATGTGAAATACGAAAGCCCTATTATTTATCATTCAAAAGTTATGGACAAAGTTAAAGTTTGGAATTTTTGGGTAAAAGAGGGTCAAACTCCAAGGTCAAGGTCAAAAGGTCAAATTTAGTGGTACCCAAAGAAAGGTCTTGCCACTAGGAATACACAAGTGAAATATGAAAGTCTTAGCTCCACTAAATCAAAAATAATGAGCATCGTTAAAGCTTTTGTGACGGACGGACAGACTGACTGACAGACGGACAGACGAATGAGATTTAATGCCCCCTCGCTTTTGCGAAAGCGGGGGACAAAAGATGTTGTTATTCAAAGAAAGGTCTCTACAAGGAATACTCTAGCTAGTGAAATATGAAAACCCAAGGACCAACAATCATACCCGAGGTTAAAGATTTTTCAAATGCAGGTCAAACTCCAGGATTAAAAAATGAAGTTAATGTGTCTAAAAAATTAATGGTACCCTTTGGAAGGATTTTCACAAGTAATACACCTGTGAAGTATGAAAACACTTGCTCTTACCATTCAAAATATTTTGCCGAGGGTATAGTTTTTATAAAGAAGTCAAACGTCAAGGTCAAAGGATCAATATTATTGGTACCCAAGGAAAGGCTTTGTTACAATAAAATCATCGGTGTAACATGAAAGCTCCCAAGCCTTCACGAGTTATGATTAAGGTTGATTTTTTTTCTTTACAAATGAAGTAAAACTAAGAAGATTCGGCCAAGGTTAAAGAATGATAAATGGAAAAGTAGGTCCAACTCTAAGATCAAGGCCAATAGGTTAAATATATTGGTGCAAAAAGAAATGGCTTGTGACAAGGAATATATATATATATATATATATATATATATATATATACTGTACACGTGAAATATGAAAGCCATGGTTCAAATCAATTAAAAATTAAGGGCAAGGTTAAAGTTTTTGAGGAAAAACAGCTAGACAGGCAGACAGACAGATAGAAAAAAAATAATAACAAAATGAATCACCTAAGGTAATTTGAACATGCTGCACCATTTGATATCTTATTAAAAAATATTGTAAACTCAGTAAACCTCTATAAGCTCAATTAAATCTTAGACCAATCATTCAAATTTAAGTGAACTTTTCCTGTAAGATCAGAAACACACACGAATATCAGAGAGTTGGAAAATCTAAGTTTACCAATAGGTACACATTTTACAACACTTATCACTTGTAGTGATTCAACCGTAATTTACCGAAAGTTGGCTAGAAAAATAAACTTAAGCAAAAGTTCTCAATCAAACGAAACCAGCTTTTGGATTGATTAATAACAAAGTTTATCTGCTTTTAATATGTTTTGTCATCTCAGAAGACTTTCTTGCATTGTATGAGAACATATCTATGTAACATGTTTGACTACTAGTAATCGTTCACTTTCTAAGATTTTTGAAAAATTAATAATTCTTATAATATCATATATCTCTGCACAATGCTACGTAATCATAATTGCCATTGAACTTGATATTATTAAAGGCCCATTGGTAGTCTGAATACCGTATCCATCATTCCCTAACATTGAGTTAAACCATTTGATCCACGAATAGTCTTACGTACCGAGGTTGCCTTAAATTTCTTTTTTGTAGGAAGATTCAGGCTTAATTGCAAGGGGATACCAATACTTAGTAGGGGGATAATTTCTTAAGTGATTGATAATAAAACATGCACTGGCTTTGGTAGTTGCTCATGTCCTTTCTGAAAGTGTGTAAAACTTATGTTTTATACCAAATAGAACAGCCAACGGACAGTACATACACGTAGGTGTGTTCATCAGGAAAATACTTGAGGGAGCTGAAACAGAAATTTAATTTCGAAAGCAAAACTGCTATGATTAATCGAAGGAGTAGTCACAAAATAACGACATTTTTATATTTCAATATCTTGAACCTACAACTCTTCTCAAGATAAAATTCTGTCTTGTCTCAATTATTCTTTCCCCTGGCTTCATTGATTGAGATTGTTGCATTAAATGAATCCTTAGCAACCTTTAATATTTCAACTTTTAATATTCCAAACTGCAGATATCACAGTTAAATTTTTTTATAAAATCGATATTTTATCATAATTTTATCTCCAATTCCATTAATTCTGGTAAATGGTTTTACGAAACGATTCTTTCTTCTTCGACAAACTCTTAAAACAAGGAATTCTAAGTTATTTTACTATTACTAATAATTATTTTTTAATAAAACCGCTAGATTGAATTACCCTAAAGTATATCTGTCTGATACTTAACCTATTGACAGTAGAAAATGTCTTTGAAAATAAAAGTTCGTATCAGACATTTGTAAATGGTGCTTATCATTTTCACACCATGTAGCAAACAAAAAGTGAAATGTTTTGGGACCACCCTTGATAACGAATCAAAGAGAGTATCGGAAATGCTAGAAATTTGGCCAAGGCACTTTCCACGGGATAACTTTATAATCATAAGGATGGTGTTCATTTTATCTTATCTTCTTTTATTCAATTTTCATTTTTTATGAACTCTGTAATTGAACTTTGATTTCATGGGAGAAATTAATGTGCCGTGTTTGTCTTATTACCATTTTTTAGGGATTGTTATTTGTAATAACAAAATGCAAACGATTGTAATTTTCAAATTATAATATTCCCAGATCTAAAGATAAAAATTCTTTTTTGAGATGGGATACCGATATACAAATTTCAGCGTATCGGTTACTTATAATTGCTATTAGATGTAACACTAATATTTTCTTTAAACAGTCCATTGAACAAATTTTTAAATAGTATTGTATCTATCCCTGTTTGTTTTAGCAGCCAGATGTCAACACAGTTAAAATCATTAACCTTCTCACGCATGTAATTCCCCCCAACATCAAATCACACGTTTATTTATCTCGTCTAGATTGACACGTCTGCCTTTTTTTGACATATCATTGCTGGTAAAGTACGCCAGCAGACAGATTGGAATGAAGGAAAAACTTAACTGTAAAGAAACAAATCTGATGAAAAAAAAATTGAACAAGCAACCCTGTTGCTCCAATGCAACACGAAGGTCAAACATTCAATTTTGGAAATGTGGGGCAGAAACAACTTCGGGTGTCGCAAGCCAAAATTTCGTCGGGGATTAATTTTCTCATTTTAATTTTTTTTTTAAAAACTTAGTTTCATTTAATATTACTATGAAGTGTTAGCGTATCTTGTTTATCTTGTTTATAAAATGCATGTAAATATCTCGTACATGTGAAAATCTGCAATGATAAATAAATTGGGTGTTTCTCCTTATTGCTATCAAAGCAGGATATTACCCTGTTCAAAAGCTTCAAAAAGTGCTAAAACATACCGAGGGCTCGTTATACTTCTATTTTAAATGCTCATTTACTACTTCTTAACGACTCTTAAAACATTTAATGCTGAATCTAGCGTTTTAAATACAACCAGTATAAAAAATTCCAATATTTTCTATTTCAAAGAAAAATTAAAGAGGTACTGTGCATCAGAAAGAATTTTACAACCTATGCAAGCGATCGAGAGAACAAAATCGAGGATATCTTCGACAAAAAAGAATCTAACAGATGTTATATCATAAGATTTGTTAAAGACGAAGAACCAATTTTGCTGTAGAATTGCTTTTTCTTTATATTGACGTGACATATCAACCTGAACACTGCTTTGTTGTTTTTAATTATAAAGCAATTTCGGATAAAAATCAAACAGGATAAAAGTTCATGTACAGATAAACCACTTCTCTTGTGGTTTTTAGAATATTTGAGCATTATTTGTTGATCAGAATATAGTTATTCATTGATGTTGTCAATCAAGTTAAGGTGGCAACCAGCAATTGTGGCATGTAATAAAAAGCATGCGCAAAACATTAACTCTAAGGCATCTGGATGTTTGAAAGTCACAAGATTCCGTTTCCTTGATTTACAACATTCAGTATTGACTGCCTTCAGGCTAAATTCAGAAATATACCAATAAATGACATTACCCTGATCCCCCTTTAAACGTAGCTTAGCTTCTAAATGAATCGGAAGATCATTGCTCCATTCTTCCGTTCGTCATCATGCGTTATCCATCCGTCGGTCGGTATTTTTTTAAACAAAAATTTTCAACTTCAACAATATCCTTGGTAAAAGGGGATCACAAATTTTAAATTTATGCCTTCCTGGAGAATCGAAGGATGTACATCTTCGTTTTTCTTTCTGGACAACACGCAGTCAAAGCATTGAAATAGTAGCCTTCTACCAAAATAATAAAATATCTGGCTCTTGGAGGTAGATTGTGGCTAATTTGATCTTTTAATAATATTAAAATGCCCGTCATCGTATCAAAACGTGTTTACTGAAGGACATCTACTAACTGCATTATTGTAATGAGTACTCAACCTTTTACATATATTGAATTGGTGAAGAACAACAAACTACACATGCCAGGAGTGAGTGAAAGCAGATGGACAGATTTTGAAAAGAGCATGACAAACAGCGGTGAAGCAATCATTTATTCAGTTAGGCAGGAGAGATGGTAGACATCATGAGGGACTACCAATTATTCTAAGTAAAGCAGCAGCAAAGTCCCTGATAGAGTACCATCCTGTAAGTGAGAGAATGAAAAGAGCAAGACACGCAAAACCTACTAAAACAGTTATCATATACAAGTCTAATCTCCTACAAATGAGACAGAAGATGAAACAAGACTTCTATGATGTACTACAAACGGAACTCGAAAAGACTCCAAAACATGAATTAACCATCATGGGAGATTTTAATGCAAAAGTAGGCCTAAACAACACCGGATATGAAAGAGATAAAGGAAAATATGGCTGTGGCACCATGTATGAGAATGGTGAACATCTGACAGAGTTTTGTGGTAATAACAACTTTTTATAGGTTGAACATTTTCAGGGAAATACACAAGCTGACATGGGTATCACCGAGAGGAAGAAACAAAAATCAAATAGACCATTTCGTTATAAATGGTAAAAGGAGACGATCTCTTCATCAGGATTTGAGAGTAAAAAGAGATGCAAATGTAGACAGCGATAACCTTGTAACTGCAGATTTTAAATTTAAGCTGATGAAAACTGTACCTAAATACAGCTGGATTTGAAATTGGCAAACAAAATGACATCAGAACCAAGCAAGATTTTAGATTGGAGCTGAAAAACAGATTCTATATCTTGCAAGGTAGTGATATAGATGAAGAACAGATAGACGAGCACTGCCAAAAAGTAAAAGATACTTTTAACAATGCAAGCGAGACTGTAATTGGTTTCAGAAAACAGGTACACCAGATAACACCAGGTACATGGAAACTCATTGACGACAGAAAAGAACTAAAGAAGACGTTCCACAAAGAAGGACCGTAAGAACTTCATTGAAAATATAACAAAAGAAGCTGAAAAGGCAGCAACAGAAGAGAGAATGGGTGATGTTTATCAGATCACCAAGAAGCCAAGTAGACAAAAAAAGAAATGCATGTATGCCAGGACACAATGATTAATTCTGAGAAAGAGCAAGAACAAAGATGGAAGGAGCATTTTGAAGAGGTACTGAACCTCCCAGATCCAAGCAACAGAGCAGAAACACATGAAGCAAGCATCGACTTAGAAATCAACACAGACAAACCCTCAAAATTGGAAATATTCACAGCAATCAAGAGTACAAAGAACAATTAAGCACCTGGGAGTGACAACTTACCAGCCAAAATATTCAAAGCAGACCCTATCCTTATAGTAGATATTCTTCATCTGCAAGATATGGAAGTAAAACATGATACCAGCAACATGATCTGAAGGTAGCGTCATCAAACTACCGAAGAAATGAAATCTCACAAACTGTAACAACTGGAGAGGTATTACTTTACACTCTATACCAAGCAAGATCTTTTGTAAAATAATTGTATATAGAACTTAGACAGCAGTAGATAGCAAGTTAAGGAATGAAAAGGAAGTCTTCAGAAAAATAAAGAGCTGGTGTAACCAAGTATTGATATTAAGAAACATAATAGAACAATGCACATCATGGCAAATACAACTCATCATAAACTTCATTGACTTTGAAAAAAAAACTTTCGATAGCAATCACAGAGGCAGTTTGTGTAAAAATCCGAGGCCTGAGGCACTATGGTATACCATCAAAACTAATTGACCTCATAAAAGCATTCTTTGTAGAATTTAAATGTTCGATTGGTAGTTCTTCAAACACAAGCTTTCTTGTAAAATCAGGAGTAAGACAAGGATGTATGATGTCAGCTCTATTGTTTATCATAGCAGTAGACTGGGTATAATGAGATAAACCCTTAACTGACGACAACACGGGCATGAGGAGGACTATTTTCAGCAAGCTAGATTATGCAGATGACATGGCTTTACTATCTCATCTGGAAACGCAAATTCAAAGAAAAATATCTAATTTAAAAAAAAGCCAGCAAAATCGGTTTGAACATCAACATAAAGAAAACAGAAGTAATGTCCCTAAATACAAAAAGCCCACCCAAAATACAACTGAATAGAAAAGTTTAAAAACATATTTTACATACCTAGGAAGTGTAGAAACATCAGATGGAGGAGCTGACAAGGACATAATATCAAGGTTAGGTAAAGCCAGAGGATCCTTTGTTAAGCTTAATATGGAAGTCAAGCAGCATCAAATCAGCATACTTAAATCAAGTTGTGAAATAGCTGTGTACTATCTGTCCTAATGTATGGTGCTGAATGCTGGAGGATGACGGAAAGTGACATAGAAAAGCTAACATGGTTTCATAACAGATGTCGTAGAGAGAGGATATTTTGACCAACAAAAATTTGTACGAAACAACAAAAACCACAGACATGACAACCTTACTAAGAAAATACAGGTGGAGATGGAATGGCCATGTCTTGAGAAAGCCAACAAATGACAACATAAGAGTGGCACTAAGATTGACCCCAGAAGGGAAAAAGAGGAAAGGCTGACCAAAAACAACATGGAGGCGAACGGTGGAAAAGAAGCCAAAGGACATAAATCTTACTTTGGGAGAGCTGGAGAAGATAGCAAAGAACAGAGAAGAATGGAAATCGTTGGTCCTAGCCTCCGGGTGCAACAAGGACTAGGTAGGGACATGTAGGTAGGTAGGTAGAACTGTTCTTTGTACAAGAACTGTTCTTTGTACAAGACCTAGGGCTGAGCAAAGTTGGTCATAGACATACACTGTACATTATATCAAAATCTTATGCTGAAAAGAAGAAAACACTTGCTGTGGCCTTCAACTCGACATTTAGATATATCTTCGACGTATTCAATTGCCAGTATTAACAATGGTAATAGCAATTCTAATGTTGACACGATATATCTCGGTAAAATTTAAAATAAAAGATACCATCCGTTTCATATTTGGATAATTTACTAGAAAAGACGTTAAATGCTATTCTAACAGCAAAGCTTAATGATAAATGTGATGACTTCCCTTATTTATGCAGCAATATACCATCATCATCTCCATAGGAGTTTATATCCGGTTGATTCAATTCGCAAGATCATGTGCTCTTCTCATTGACAATTTCTAAAACGAGGTACGTTATTGTCAAAAACATTTTGAAACAAGAATAATAACAGTACTAGTCTCGTTGAAAATCATCATTTCATAAGCGTTATATGAAATACGATGCGATGACCTTGTCAGCAAATAAGTCTATCATTAAGTCAAGTAGTGACTGAAGTTTTCATACTAATTATTAGGCTATTTTTTACACAATGAATTGTCGACGAATTTCCCCGTTTCTTGCCGATCAAGACAATGAGCATACGGCGGGAGTGACCGGTGTGCAGGGGATGCTCACTTCTCCATGGTACCTCATCCTATCTCTGATGCTTTAGAGGTCCGTGTGTCCTCTGTTCCTGACTTCTACTGTTTAATGGACTCTTGAGCTTGAATACTGTTTTTTATTTCCATATTTTTTTTTTTTGAAAATCTTCACAACGCGTAAAAATTAACATCTCAGATAAAAGTTAGCTAATCAGATACTCGACAAACGAAGATCGAATAATGTATAGTTAGTAATGAGCTTTCTACCAAAATTATGAAACGCACGGCCATTGTTCACACTTGAGTTTGAGGCTATGTTGGTCATATGTTGAAAATGAATAATAATTTTGAAAATCTTCAGGGAAACTTTTTTCATGATATTAATATACATAATGTCATATTGATATGAATGCGTCCTCAAGTTTAAATTATTCAAAATCATGCCATAAGGTGGTGCCATATTAGGGGGATCAGTAATATAAAAGGGAAAATTCTTCCTATCAACAGAATAATTGATATTTGATATCAGTATCATGTAGTGATCATTGTCATGTATAACAGATTCAACTAGTGCTAATTGTAACGGGAACCGTTACAGATGTTCCCCAAACGCCCTTTTGGTGCCATATTCCCTGTAAGCTTCATTAAATAAGACAAATTCTGTGCATTTTTGACTTTAACAATGTTTTCCCAGAAGGATACCAATTATATTCAAATTTAAGCATTGCACTCATGCGCATGTGAATGCATATGTGCGTTATGACCATATCATCTTGTCTACACTATCTATACATTTTAATATACTATTTATTAATGCATTCTGTTCAAAAGTATTAAAAATCACTCATTCAAGTGTATTTTTAATTAAACTCGTTCCAAATGCACGCACGTGCGTGCACGTGCATGATGACCATCCCTTTTTGTAGGAGTCCCTAATATTTATCTATGTTCTAAATCCCATTCTGTTTGGTTGAAAAACAAGGGAGTTATAGCCAATTCAAGTTTCAGCCAATCAGATTGCAGTGCATGTGCATTGGCGTGATTTCATGAATATTTTTCCATATCATATCATAGGATATCTTAATGTATGACTATGTTTTAAATTTCAAAGCAATTCATCAAAAAACAAAGGAGATATAGTTATTTAAAGTTTCAACCAATCAGATTTCAGCACACGTCCATGCGCATGATTTCTTGAATTTTTTTGTATATCATATTGCAGGATATCCTAAAGCATGACTATGTTTTAAATTTCAAAGCATTTCGTCAAAAGATAAAGGAAACATAGCCATTTAAAGTTTAAGCCAATCAGATTGCAGCACACGTGCATGCGCGTGATTTCTTGAATTTTTTTGTATATCATATTGCAGGATATCCTAATGCATGACTATGTTTTAAATTTCAAAGCATTTCGTCAAAAAACAAAGGAGATATAGCCATTTAAAGTTTCAGCCAATCAGATTGCAGCGCACGTGCATGCGCGTGATTTAATGAAATTTTTTCCATATCATATTGTAGGATATCCTAATTCATGACAATGTTAAAAATTTCAAAGCATTTCGTCGGAAAACAAAAGAGATATTGAGATTTTTGTTTCAGCCAATCAGAGGAAGGCGCACGTGCATGCGCGTGAGTTCATGCTAATTTGACAGTGTCATATTATTAACACTTTTAATATATCCTTATGTAATGAGTTTCAAAGCATTTCATCAAAAAATGTAAAAGTTATAGCTATATTAAGTATATCAGTCAATTCACTCATTTCACGCGCATGCGCGTGCAGGCGTATGCGAGCAAAATGACCTTCGTTCCGCACACCTACACTACACACCTATTAACCCTAAAAAGGTTTTAGATCAGTTGGGTGAACAGTTTCTGAGAACACTCGCGGACAAAAAAGTACCGGAGAACAAATAAGAAAAAAAATAATAACTAGGGCTAATTGTAACGGGAACCGTTACAGATGTTCCCCAAACGCTCCCCAACTCCCTTCTGTTCCATATTCTCTAAGTTACATTAAATAAGACAAACGCGATACATTTTAGACTTTAACAAAGTTTTCCCAGAGGTAATCAATTTCAGCATTGCACGCATGCGCATTTGAATGCATGTGCGTAATGACCATATCATCTCGTCTACACTAATCATATATTTTAATATACTAAATATTACAGCATTTAATCCAAAAATATGTTTAATCTAGTGTATTTGTAATTTTACTCATTTCACGTGCACGCACGTGCATGCATGTGCACTATGACCATACCCTTTTGTAGGAGTCTATAATGTCTATCTAAGTTCTGAATCCCATGCTGTTTGGTTGAAAACCAAGGGAGTTATAGCCATTTAAAGTTTAAGCCAATCAGATTGCAGCGCACGTGCATGCGCGTGATTTGATGAAAATTATTATATATCATATTGTAGGATATCCTAAAGCATGTCTATATTTTAAATTTCAAAGCATTTCGTCAAAAAACAAAAAAGATATTGAGAATTTTGTTTCAGCCAATCAGAGCGAAGCGCACGTTCATGCACGTGCAAGCATGCTCATGATGACCATACCTTCTTGTAGGAGTCCATTACGTCTGTCTATGTTCTAAATCCCATGCTGTTTGGTTGAAAAACAAGGGAGTTATAGCCATTTAAAGTTTTAGCCAATCAGATTGCAGCGCACGTGCATGCGCGTAATTTCATGACAATTTCTATATATCATATTGTAGAACATCCTAAAGTATGCCTATGTTTTAAATTTCATAGTATTTCGTCAAAAAACAGAAAAGATATTGAGATTTTTGTTTCAGCCAATCAGAGCGAAGCGCACGTGCATGCGCGTGAGTTCGTGCTAATTTGACAGTGTCACATTATCTACACTATTAATATATCTTTAAATAATAAGTTTCAAATCATTTCATTAAAAAATGTAAAAGTTATAGCTATATTAAGTATATAAGTCATTTCACGTGTTGCACGCGCACGCACGTGCATGCGTATGCGCGCAAAATGACCTTCGTTCCGCACACCTACACTACACACCCATTAACCCTAAAAAGGTTTTAGGTCAGTTGGGTGAACAGTTTCTGAGAACACTCGCGGACAAAAAAGTACCGGAGAACAAATAAGAAAAAAAATAATAATAACAAGGGCTAATTGTAACGGGAACCGTTACAGATGTTCCCCAAACGCTCCCCAACTTCCTTTTGGTGCCTTATTCCCTGTAAGCTTCATTAAATAAGACAAACATTTAAGACTTTAACAAAGTTTTACCAGAAGTATTCAATTTCAACATTGCACGCATGCGCATTTGAATGCATGTGCGTAATGACCATATCATCTTGTCTACACTATTGATATATTTTAATATACGAAATATTACAGCATTTAATCCAAAAATATCTTTAATCTAGTGTATTTAGAATTTTACACATTTCACGTGCATGCCTGTGCATAATGACCATTCCCTGTTGGAGGAGTCTATAATATCTATCTATGTTCTGAATCCCATGCTGTTTGGTTGAAAACCAGGGGAGTTATAGCTATTTAAAGTTTCAGCCAAACAGATTGCAGCGCACGTGCATGCGCGTGATTTGATGAAAATTAATATATATGACATTGTAGGATATCCTAAAGCATGCCTATGTTTTAAATTTCAAAGCATTTCGTCAAAAAACAAAAAAGATATTGAGATTTTTGTTTCAGCCAATCAGAGCGAAGCGCACGTTCATGCACGTGCAAGCATGTTCATAATGACCATACCTTCTTCTAGGAGTCCATTATGTTTGTCTATGTTCTAAATCCCATGCTGTTTGGTTGAACAACAAGGGAGTTATAGCCATTTAAAGTTTCAGCCAATCAGATTGCAGCGCACGTGCATGCGCGTGATTTGATGAAAATTCTTATATACCATATTGTAGGATATTCTAAAGCATGCATAAGTTTTAAATTTCAAAGCATTTCGTTAAAAAACAGAGAAGATATTGAGATTTTTGTTTCAGCCAATCAGAGCAAAGCGCACGTGCATGCGCGTGAGTTCGTGCTAATTTGACAGTGTCACCTTATCTACACTATTAATATATCTTTATATAATGAGTTTCAAATCATTTTAGTAAAAAATGTAAAAGTTATAGCTATATTTAGTATATCAGTCATTTCACTCATATCACGCGCACGCACGTACATGCGTATGCGCGCAAAATGACCTTCGTTCCGCACACCTACACTACACACCTATTAACCCTAAAAAGGTTTTAGCTCAGTTGGGTGAACAGTTTCTGAGAACACTCGCGGACAAAAAAGTCCGGAGAAGAAATAAGAAGAAAAAAGAATAATAATAAGAAACAGAGTAAAAACAATATGTTCCCCAACTTCGTTTGGGGAACATAACTAGATGCGTTCTTGTTGCTGGTGCAACAAGCAGGTCTTCCGACCGATTTTCGTTAGAATTCTATGCTGCGTCATCCCATAAAATTTCAGAATGTATTTATTTTTCGTTTACGTTCATTTACAGCAACCTCATAACATACCTCATGATTATTACTTGTATTCCTCAAAATATCTCAAAAAAAGCTTATAAAAATCGGCAAAATCTTCTATACATGTTAAAAAAGAGAGAAAAGTTATTTGCAACTGAAAAAAGACAGAAAAAAAGAAAAAAAGATTCAACGCCCACAGCGGGATTCGAACCCCCGACAGTGGGACAAAGTTTGGTTCGGTCATATCTTTTCACTATATGTACGCATCAAGATACTAAACACATATTTAGAATTCTCATACGACACACTATAAACCCTGTAAATACTAAAGAAAAATATTGAAAACCAAAAAAGTTGAGAAATGTGATTTTTTGAATTCACTTCCGTTTACGACCGGAAGTGCCGACGACGAAAAATAAAGGTCGTTGCCCATAACGGAGTTCGATGTTCTATCAACTCAGTGAGTTTCACTTTCATATCTTTAACCGTTCTCGAGAAAACTGCTGGACAAAATGCCTTTTAAAAAATACAAAAATCCCCAAAAATCATGAACGGAAGTGAATTTTGAAAAAATGAAAAACACGTCTGGAGGTATTTTCATGATGCATCTTTCCTGAGAAAATCTTTGAAATCTGTCCACGCATAGCTGAGATATCGGCTGTACTATGAAAAAAGAATAATAATAATAATAAAAAACAGAAGGAAAACAATAAGGTCTTCCGAAGGAAGTCGGAAGACCTTAATAATAACTAGTGCTAATTGTAACGGGAACCATTACAGATGTTCCCCAAACGCTCCCCAACTCCCTTTTCGTGCCATATTCCCTGTACGCTTCATTAAATAAGGCAAACTCTATGCATTTAAGACTTTATTACGTTTTCCCAGAAGTATACCAAGTATATTCAAATTATAGCATAGCACGCGTGCGCATGTGAATGCATATGCATAATGATGATATCATCTTGTCTATATAATTTAGAAATCTTGATATACTAAATATTGAAGCATTTAATCCAAAAGCATTCAAAAATACACTCATTCAAGTGTATTTTTAATTTTACCAATATCACGTGCACGCATGTGCATGCACGTGCATGACGACCATACCATCTTGTAGGAGTCTATTATGTCTGTCTAAGGTCAAAATCCCATCCTGTTTGGTTGAAAAACAAGGGAGTTACAGCCATTTAAAGTTTAAGCCAATCAGATTGCAGCGCACGTGCATGCGCGTGTTTACATGACAATTGTTATATATGATATTGTAGTACATCCTAAAGTATGCCTATGTTTTAAATTTCATAGCATTTCGTCAAAAAACAGAAAAGATATTGAGATTTTTGTTTCAGCCAATCAGAGCGAAGCGCACGTGCATGCGCGTGAGTTCGTGCTAATTTGACAGTTTCACATTATCTACAGTATTAATTTATCTTTATATAATGAGTTTCAAATCATTTCATCAAAAAATATAAAAGTAATAGCTATATTAAGTATATCAGTCAATTCACTCATTTCACGCGCATGCACGTGCATGCGTATGCGCGCAAAATGACCTTCGTTCCGCACACCTACACTACACACCTATTAACCCTAAAAAGGTTTTAGCTCAGTTGGGTGAACAGTTTCTGAGAACACTCGCGGACAAAAAAGTACCGGAGAACAAATAAGAAAAAAAATAATAATAATAATAACTAGTGCTAATTGTAACGGGGACCGTTACAGATGTTCCCCAAACGCTCCCCAACTCCCTTTTGGTGCCATATTCCCTGTAAGCTTCATTTATTAACACAAACTCTATGCATTTGAAATTTTAACAATGTTTACCCAGAAATGTACCATGCTCATTCAACAATTTTAGCATTTTAATATACTTAATATTAAAGTATTTAATCCAAAAGTATTAAAAAAATTCGCTCATTCAAGTGTATTTTTGATTTTACCCATTTCACGTGCATGCATGTGCATACGTGAGCATGGTGACCATACCTTCTGGTAGAAGTTCATTAAATCTATCTATGTTCTAAGTTCTATCTATGTTCTAAATCCCATCCCGTTTGGTTGAAAACCAAGGGAGTTAAAACTGTTTAAAGTTTCAGCCAATCAGATTGCAGCTCACTTACACGCACATGTATGCATGTGCATGGAGACCATACCTTCTTGTAGATGTCCATTATATATATCTATGTTCCAAATCCCATCCTGTTTGGTTGAAAACCAAGGAAGTTATAACTGTTTAAAGTTTAGCCAATCAGATTGCAGCTCACGTACACGCACGTGTATGCATGTGCATGGTGACCATACCTTATTGTAGAAGTCCATTTAATATATCTATGTTCCAAATCCCATCCTGTTTGGTTGAAAATCAAGGGAGTTATAGCTATTTAAAGTTTCAGCCAATCAGATTGCAGCACACGTGCATGCACGTGTTTTCATGATAATTTCTATATATCATGTTGTAGGATATCCTAATGCATGGCTATGTTCAAAATTTCAAAGGATCTCCTCAAAAAACAAGAAAGATATTGAGACTTTAGTTTCAGCCAATCAGAGCAAAGCGCACGTGCATGCGCGTGAGATCTTGCTATTTTGACAATGTCATATTGTCTATATTACTAATATATCCTTACATTATGAGTTTTAAAGCATTTCATCAAAAATTTAAAAAGTTACGCCTATATCAATTAAATCGGTCATTTTACATGTTGCACGTGCGCGCTCTTGCAAGCACGTGCGCGCAAAATGACCTTTGTTCGGCAAATCTACATAACATGTCTATTGACCCTAAAAACATTTTACCTTAGTCGGATGTGTAGTTTACAAGATCACTCAAGGACAAAATTTTCCCAGGAATAATAATAATAATAATAATAAGAAACAGAGTAAAAACAATATGTTCCCCAACTTCGTTTGGGGAACATAATAAGAAACAGAGTAAAAACAATATGTTCCCAAACTCCGTTTGGGGAACATAATAAGAAACAGAGTAAAAACAATATGTTCCCAAACTTCGTTTGGGGAACATAATAAGGCAGCAAAATTCAAATTCTCATTTCTCTACTAAGATTTTTACATCGGGCTCGGAGTTGGTTTTCTTCAGAAAGACAGGACTGGGTTCAAGGCGACTAGGGGTACCACACCGGTAATTGACCAATCAAAATGAACTTAGTCAATTGTAGGTCCATACATTAAGCCGATTTTCCTTTCTTTTGAGAGTTTTTTTAATTTCCTTCCAGGCCAGTTTGACAACTCTGGTACCTGTGCCTAGGAAATTTTATCTACTCTATAAATAAATAAAGTTTTTTGACAGGTACTATTTCTCCAGGGCATAGGAGGCTACTTCCTGGGGTGCTTTTGTGATGTTTATAAAGATATATGGAAAACACGTGGATTTGAGGGTAGCCCTGTTTGCATATGCAAATAAATCAGAAAATGTCGTGTACGTACCCTGGTTTTTTGGTGTCAGCTAATGTGACAGGTATTGTTTAACACCCCCTTATCAATATTTTTTCATGAATTCAAACACGTGAGGTTTTACTGGAAAGAAACGTGTATTGCTTTTTAATATACCGAAACTCGCTATTTATGGGGATTGTGTAATTCTAAAAAAAATTCAGATAAATTTCAATGGTGAAATAAAAGAAGAATGCTTGGTATTAAAATATTAATTCATATCAGTAGAATTGAATACTATTAACGACATCTGGAGAAATAGGCCTTAAAAGGTTTATATCATATCTTTGTTCGTCTGCACTTAAATTTCAAACACGACAGAATTTGTAATTTTTGCCGTAAAAATTCATAATTTCTATATACTTTAGAGACTTACCGTAAAACTTTCAGGAAACTTTCTAT